>NC_088877.1:1398459-1586306 GCF_032884065.1 Artemia franciscana
CTAAAAGGAAAAAAATATTCGATTCGTATATTACTCTAAAAAACTGTAGGTAATAAAAAATGATACAGGTAAAGAAAATATTATAAAAGGAAAAATACACTACAAAATAAATAATCCCAATAAGAACAACCTTGATTTCTTATTCGTTTGATTACAATCCCCCCCCCAACCTCCTAAAGTCTGAGGCACACAACAGTGACACACTGTGCAACGATTTTGTCAAGTCTTTACGCAGACTCACAAAATGCCAGGATATAATTTTGACCAATCGCATTTTTTTTTTCTGCTATACTCTTTCCCCTAAACATTGTGGGACATTGTGCCATGAAAGGTCAAATTAATTTTGCATAATCCCACTTCGAACACGCTAGGGTATACAATTTTACCTACTGATAAGACAGACTAAATATTTATTTTACAAAAGCTACAATAACAATCCCCGAGGGAAGTAATTTGAATTTCAGAGTACAAAAAAAAAAAAAAAAACTAACAGGAGGAACAAAAAAGTATAATAGGCAACGAAAGCAACGAAAATAATAATATAGCAACGAAAATATAATAAGGCAACGAAAATGAAAACACTGGCAGAACAGTGCCAAAATTTAAATTATCTAAACGAAAATCCGTTCATTAGTCATTCTTTAAATGAAATTAAATAAAAAAAAGTTTTTTCAATGGAAAGTAAGGAGTAACGTTTAAAACTTAAAACGAACATGAATTATTGCGTATTTGAGGGCGTTCGCCCCCTCGTCAATACCTCGCTCTTTACGCTAAGGTTCGAATTTTGTTCCAATCCCTTAAGAATGACCCCTGAATAACAAAGGTTTTAATTAGAATAAATAGCTCTTTTGAAAGTACTAAAAAAAACTTTAGCGTAAAGAGCCAGGTATTGACTGTCATTTACGTAATAATTACTGTTCGTTTCAATTTTTAATGTTGCTCCTTACTTCAAGTTGAAAAAACTTGTTTTTTTTATTTGATTTCTGATCGTTCTTTAAATAATGCTGGGAAATCCGGCACCCCCTTCAATTCCCTTCCTCCATGAGAAATCCTCCCGTAGCCTTCTCCCCCCGACCCCGCAACAAAAAAAAAACAACCTGAAAATTTCTGTAAACTTCCCAATAACCAATACTATATGTAAACAACGGGCAAAGTTCACAACTTGCAGCCCTCCCCTCGGGTACTGTGGGGGTTTAAGTTATCCTCAAAGACATAGTTATTAGATTTTTCGACTATACTGAACAAAATGGCTATCTCAAAATTTTGATCAGGTGATTTTGGAAAAAAAATGAGCGTGGAGGGAGCCTAGTTGCCCTCCAATTTTTTTGGTTACTTACATTAAGATCCTATGACTTTT
Source organism: Artemia franciscana (assembly GCF_032884065.1). Taxonomy (NCBI): domain Eukaryota; kingdom Metazoa; phylum Arthropoda; class Branchiopoda; order Anostraca; family Artemiidae; genus Artemia; species Artemia franciscana. The sequence continues at coordinate 1,399,817 of NC_088877.1, forward strand.
ACATGGTCTTTCCCCTTTTTTCAAAAATAAGGCAAATATTCTCAGGCTCGTAACTTTTACGGGTAAGACTATATTTATATTTTTGAAATCAGCACAAAAATCTGATTCTTTTGATGTATCTATTGGTATCAAAATCCCGTTTTTTTCGAGTTTCGGTTACTGTTGAGTCGGTATGCTCCTTACAGTTCGTTAGCACGAACTGTTTGATTGATCATAAGATGTTAAAATGATAAAAACTAGTAAAAAAAAAAAAAAAAAAAAAAAAAAACCGCAGCTATCATGTAATCTGAACATGGAGACTAGTGGGTTGTTTTGCTTATTTTTTCCGCAATGTAGAGGACAAAGGCTACTTTTTATCTGGAGGTAGAGCAACTAACGGGAGACACGGTAGGAATAGGCTGGGAAATGGCCCTGGGAGGGCAAAATCTGAGCAGGGAGTGTGTACGGAAAAACGTGCTCCTTGTTAGCGTTTTTTGCTGAATTAAAGGAAAGAAAAAAAAAAGAAAAAAAAAATGCACTCAAGCATTTCTAACATAATTTTTTTTTAGAATAAGAGAGTATGGGACTTTATTTTCTTTGACAATTAATCGCGTGACTCTTTTTTTGGATATATAATTTTATCTGACTCCTCCCGGGAAAAGCAAGGGTGTCAGACCTGACAAGCATATTCAAAACGAGGGCGGGCGAAAGAAGAATAAACCATTAAAAACGTGAAGGGAGGATGTCAAATTTATATTGAAGCTTAAAAAGGGAGATCTTTGCATTTGTTATGGATGTTTGCAACATAGATGCCCCACTTTAAACTGGAAGATATTGTGACGCGGTAAATTGGAAGTAATTTAAAGGAGGAGGCGGAAATTTTAGGAGAAATAGGATTAACAAAAATGGAGTGGGAATTCTCATAGGGTCACTCATTTATTTTTTATAGTAAGTTTCAACAACTGTAAGGCCATCAACAAATCTCCGTCTGTCAGGAACTGGCATGCTGTTAATCATCGCCCAGAAAAGGAAAGAGCCTAGAAGAGTACCAAGAAGTACTCCATTGTGAAGAGGCAGAGGGTTACAGGAATGATTAAGATATTTAAATACTTGGGATCTATTTGATAAAAAGGAGGCAACCGATTTGACGAAGTAGAATTAATATTTAATTCAGTGATAGGTTTTTTGACTAATACATTGCGGTTAACAAGGTTAAATACTTTATGGAGAAATTAAGTTTGACCAAGTATTAGGGCTTTTTTTCGTTGGTTTTCACAAAAAGAACAAGGTAAAATGAGAAGCTAAATAGGATTTGAGGTTCCTGAATTGCCGCAGGTCAGTAAGAGCTTTGATTCGTTCCTTAATCCAGTCTACAAGGAATCCTTCAAACTATTTCGAGAATATAGGAGTGGAGGGGGGGATTAGATCAAGCATCTTCAAAATCAAGCTTCCTATCTTTCTTTTTAAGGGGGTTATGGGGCGGGTACTGAAAGAAAATAATCGAATTCACTCAGAAAAGGGATATCCAGAGGGCGGACACTTGTTTTTCTTAGTCTCCCAATTCTTCTTTCAATCTCCAAAGCAGAAATAAACTGTATGGTTTTCTGCTGCGTCTTCCGCTAAACTGTGTGGCCCATAATTGTGTTATACATTGTGTCACGAATCTTTTGTCTAGTTTTTGCTAGGAACTCAGGACATAAAAGATGACTTTATTTTTCGTCTATTATACTTCTCTTTTATTTACCCTTATTTATGTTACTGCTCGTCAGTGTGAATGTCTACTTTTCCATCTTTACTTAAACCTTTACATAATCTGCAACTGAAATCAGCAAAAGTCCTACAGTCTACCACCTATATTTCTGTTGAACTTCTGAAGATTAAAGATATTCGTACATTACACCTCTCTTTCATTGTATTTCAATATTTCCGTGGAGACCTTCCATCAAGTTTTTCCGGGGTTCTTGAGATTGTTAGAAATGTCAGTCCTTATGAAACTAGGAACCAGGATGTGCTAGTGCCATCCAGCCCTGCAGTGCCCTGAGATTTTGGTCTGATAGTTGCAGTCGGACGCGCCTGGAATTCCATTCCTGTTGGGATTCGACGGTCCTGTACCATAGGCTTCTTCAAGAAACAGTTGAAGAATTTTTTAATTAAAAAAAAAATAAATTTTAATACTGATCAGTTATTTATATTGTTTAATTATTTAGATTTGGGTGGTGAGAGTGTTGGGTCCTCGATGCATATATTTTTTTTATATTAATATTATTATTTTTTTTTAAGTAGGTGGTACGGAGACCGGTTGTACTCGGGTAAGGATTGGTGAGTAGAATCTAAATATATTTTAAGTGCGAATGTATTTAATAGTTATTTATATTTGGTTTTGTTGCTGTTTTTTCCCAAATAACGGGCCATTGAGCCCTTTGGGATATTTTTGTTTATAAATGGATGGATATTGATATTAAAAGGAACTTGAACTTACTGTATGGTTTTCTGCTGGGTTTTTTCCTTAAGCATTGTGCCACATAATTTTCTAATTCTCTAAGAGTTGATGGTTTCAAAGTCTCAAAGTCGATCTCAATCTCATCTGGATTTGAATCACGCAATGAAGGTTCACGTGACTGAATAATATGAACCACTCTCCCAAGTTTGTCTCCTGAAGAAAAGAAAGAATAGAAAAAATACAGAAAAGGAATATGCACATTTTGTTGCGTCTTATTTGCAAGTCTAAAAGCAGTCATGATAACAGCCACCGTTAGAACTACGCAGATGACAGCATAAAGTGAAAAAAGCGAAATAATAAGTTAAAAATCAGCTTAGCGCAAGAGTAACAGCAGCAAGGATAAAAGTGAATGGATGGCACATAGCCAGTAAAATTAAAAACAAAAAATAATTTAGTGCAAATGCAACAGCACCCGTGATAAGAGCAAATGCCGACACACAGTGAACAAGATTAAAACATCGCGAATAAAAACAGTTGAGCGCAAGATATTTATCAATATATATTCACTTAGAAATGACAGTAATTGCATAAACTAGTCTAATGGGTTTAATCGTTAACTTACTTTTAAAACCCCGGATGGGACAAAAGTGTAAAAATGGAAAAAGATGTAAATTATAAAATACAAACAATAAAGGAAAAATAGAACAAGGGAATTTAAGACACAGAATTGTACAAGAAAACTGTATATTTTAGCTATGTGTCTGTATAAAATTATAATAAATAATAAACAAATTCATTATTCTGAGTGGACACATACTAAAGTTGGATTATCGTTTGAAATTATTTCAATACTAAGCACTATTTTTCTTTGTTCTGTATAGTTATATAAGTGAGATCTATCTCCCGTTATAAGCATTAGTTGACAAACGAGTATCAAAAAATAACAATGAAATGCAGAAAAACCAAAACAGAAAAAAAAAAAAAACTTGAAAACAAATCCACAAAAGTTAGGGTTTAGACCAAGCGAACTTCTAAATATATTCTGCCCTTCAACAGCGGGGTGAGAGGATCAGCAGCTTCGTATTTTGTTGTTGCTCAAGAATTTCTGCCTAAATGTTAGAAGATACTTCCAGTAACAAGAGCACAGAGCTCTTTATCCCGTAAGGGAGATAACGACAGAATGTGCAGGGTTGCAAAAACACCCTCTCTATGATTCTACCCAAGATTGGTACACTAAAAGCCTCTTTTTCCGGCTATTTTCCCTATTTCTTTCTTTCTTCCAATAATTTTTAGCTTCATAATTTAACTGACTATTTTTCTGAAACACTAAGTATTCCTCTTTCGACAGAATAAGCCGTAAGGGAAATAACGACAGAATGTACGGGGTAACAAAAACACTCTCTCCATGGTTCTACCCAATACTGGTACACTAAAAGCCTCCTTTTCCGGCTATTTTCCCTATTACTTTCTTTCTTCCAGTTATTTTTAGCTTCATAATTTAAGTGACTATTTTACTGAAACATTAAGCATTCCACAACGTCATCTATTTAGAAATCTCAAGAGAATGCTAGATGGCAGCATCTAAAGAAGAGATAGAATTTAAAGTTAATTTGGTGGACTGTGATGAAAACAGTTGAAAACCATGGCTAATTGGAGAAAAAACCAAGACAGAAAGTATGAGAGATAACTCTTTTTCAGAATTGTACAAAAATTATGTCATTTCAATCGTTGATAGGTAGTCTATCATCCATCCTAGGGAAGAACTCAGGTAGATAGGCTTGGAGTAAGGACAATTCAAATAGTCATTCAGTCCTATGAGCCATTTGAAGGCAATTGGAGACTCCAAATAAAAGGTTTTCTAAGATTGATGACTGACCATGTCCACATGACATACGTTAGCTTTGAAGTCTTGTTTCTTCTTCTATCTGATTAGTCTACCTACCACAGTCGTAATTCTGGCAATATTCAGATTCCATTTGCTCCATAGTTCACATGACATTTTAATTCCATAACTGCCCCTCATAAGCTCAACAACGGAGATAACACACGCTATATAGACCCCAAACAATTTCTTTTTGAGTGACATTAAATTTAAACAACAGCACATAATTGTGACAGTCAGAAGTTTTTAAAGAAATTTAGTTCTTCCGTTGGAGGTAACGCTCAAGCGTTACCTGTACTAAAGAGTCGTGCTGTTGAAAATGTATATCTTTTTCAATAAAACACAAATGACGCTCAAGCTGTTTCGAAGATTTGAGAGGCAGAAAGGAGTAGAAACATGTATTTTTTAGGCCTTGATTAAGTTTGTAATTTTTTTTTTTGATTTACTGGTAATTTTAAGACAAACCAACAATGCAGTGCTCAATATACAAATCGTCTCACGTTTCGAAACACAAAATACAAAATATACCAATTTTTTGGGGTTTTAGACCAGGGCACTTGGTATAAAAGGATTAGTCGTGGAAACTTCAAAAGTGGGTCATTCGATTGGAAATTGAGAGTACTAGTGCCCTTTCTAATAGTCAAAAGTGATTGGAGGGCAACCAGCCCCCTCCCCACTCTAATTTCCCCAGGCACATCCAATCAAAATTTTGAGAAAGCCATTTTGTTCAGCGTAGTTCAGAGGTCTAGTAATTATGTCTTTGAGAATGACAACCCCCCCCTCCAGCCCTCAAGGTAAGGGCTATAAGTTATGCCCCGGGGTATATAAAGTTTCTATGGAAAGGGTGGTCGTCTAAACTTTGGAGGGGGCTCATTGGATCGGTAATTGAAACTTCTAGTTCTCTTTTAAGAGTCAAAAGTGATGTAGTGCAATTACACCACCCACGCCCATTTCCCCAAACATATCCAATCAAGATTTTGAGATATCTATTTTCTTCATTACTGTTCCATTAATAAAAGATCCAGTTTTATGCCTTTTGGGACGTCAACGCCCTCATAGCCCCCAGGACAAAAGCTGTAAATTAGGCAATCCGTTCACTGTTTACGTATAGTATATGTTACTCAGAAAGGTATGCATGTTTAACCTATACTTTCCAAAAAGACAAAAAGCATTTCAGAGAAAGTTCAATTCAAATTTAAAACAGGTTATGTGTGTACGGGTTGTCAAAAGGGCGTGACTTAGGAATGACTGAGCATATTAAATTGGAAATTTCAGGGAATGATAAGAGAGATCATCACTTGACCAAAAAGGCAATATCTTCACAATACTACTACTACAAATACCACCACTACTACTGCTACCACTGAGACTACTACAACCAAAAAACGCTACGTGCATGCACATTGCCAAAAGAGCGTATCTCAAGAATGGATTGGAGCATTAAGTTGGAATTTTCAGATAATATTTAAAAGGGTGGATTAATTGACCAAAAGGCAATATGTGCATGCTACTACTAATGATACAACCGCTGCTACATTTACTACTAATACTGCTACTTCTGCTCTACATCTACTGCAACTACTTGAAAGGCTAAGAGCATTAAGATGAAAATCACAAAAAGTATATGAATATACAGATCAGCATAGGCAGCGAAATGGCGCTTCAAAAAGGGTTTATTCGATTGGAAATTACAACGTCTAGTCATCATTTCCCCATATACATCCAACCCAATTTTTTTTTTGTTTAGCGTAGTTAAAAGGTCTACCAATTATGCCTCTGAAGATGACACCCCCTCCCCCAAAGGGCAAGGGTTATAAGTTATGCCTTGGGGCATATAAGGTTTTGATGGAAAGGATGGTTGTATACATTTGGGAGGCGGCTCACTGAATTGGAAATCAGAAGTTCTTGTACTCTTTTTCAGAGTCAAAGTGATCAGAGGGCAACTAGCCCCCCCCCCCCTCACGGCCCTTTTTCCCCAAATGCATCCAATAGAAATATTGAAACAGTGATTTGTTCGAAAACAGTCTGAAGATCACACGATTTGGCCTTTGAGGTTGACAAAACTGCCAAGAGTCTGGAGGAAAGGGTTGTAAGTTATATCCTGGAAGTATATATGGTTTTTATAGAATGGGTGGTTGTGTGAGCTTTAGAGGCTCGTTTGATTGGAATTTAAACTTCTAGTTCCCTTTTAAGAGTCAAAAGTGATGGAGGGTAACGTTTAACGGAACCCGTTAAACGCGTTCCGTTAAACACACCCGCTCAAAATTGTGAGATAGCCATTTTGTTTACAATAGTCCAAAGAGCGAATAATAATGCCTTTGAGGAGGACACAACCGTTCAGAGCCCAGAGGCAAGTGGTGTAATTGATGCCCCACGACATCTAAGATTTTATGGAACGGGTGGTCGCGTAAATTTCGGATCGGATGGGGCTCATTTGATTGGAATTTGGAAGATCTGGTACCCTCTTTAAGAATCAAAAGTGAAGAGGGCAACCCGCACCAACCACAAGCCTATCATTCCCCAAAACATATCCAATCGAAATTTTAAGAGAGCTACTTTGTTCAGCACTGTTGAAAGGTCCAGTAGTTATGTGTTTGGGGATGTCAACCTCCCCAGAGTCCTTAGGGCAAGGGCTGTAAGCTAGGCAATTCGTTCATTGTTTGCATTTAGTAAATGTTATTGAGAAAGGTATGCATATTTCTACTTTACATTCCAAAAGACGAAGGGAATCAGGTGAGCCTTTCAGAGAATGTTGAATTAAATCAAAACACGCTACATGCATACAGATTGTCAAAAAGACGTAACTCACGAATGACTGGGTAAATTAATTTGGAACTTTCAGGAAGTGATAAGTGAGATGATCAAAAGGCAATATTTGCATGCTACCACGACTACTAATACTACTACCAATAGTAATGCTACCACTACCATTACTACTACCGTACTACTCCATTTACAATATTGAGGAAAAATTTAAAGTACATCAAAGGACGCTATGTACATGTACATTGTCAAAAGGGCGTATTTCAAGAATTGATTTGGGTATTAAGTTGGAACTTTTAGAGAATGTTAAAAGGGGAAAACCGTCTGACCAAAAGGCAATATGAACACGCATCTACTAATACTTCTATCACTGCTACATTTACTACTACTACTACTATTTCAACTACTACTTCTTTTGCAACTAACTGTATAGGCAATACATTAATACTACTGTTCCTACTAGTACTAGCGCTATTACCATTAATACTACTAGTAGTTATACAAATACTGCTACTGTGATTACTATTACAACCATGCCTATGGGTACGAAGGTGAAATTTACAAGAATTGTTTTTGGAGGAGGGGGGGTGAACTTAATCACACCGTCTGTATGCAGGTTGTCAAAACAACGTAACAATAATATCTTAGGAACAGCTTGGTGTGTGAAGTTGAAGCTAACAGGGCTTATTCTGAACAGAAATGGCAGAGATATTAAACTAACCAAAAATAAATATTTGCATCCTAATGCTACTGCTTCTACTCATACTACTACTTTTGCTACTATTATTTCTATTATTACAACTTTTAGTACTACTACTGCTGATACTAAAGTTAAGCCCTCTACTATTAATTTTATTGCTTCTACTATTACTACTGCTACCAAACTAAGGGTGTTAAGGCGAAAAATTTGGAATGTATTGCAACTGTGTGGAACTAAATCGAAACACACTATGCCCACACAGGTTGTTAAGAGGATGTGTCAGAAAAACCAATGACCATGGATTGTCAATATACATATACTGATATTTATTCTTTATAATTTCAAAAATTTCTTATTTATTAAAGTCAAAAGGGGAAAACACTTAAAATGTATTTTGTTTTCAAGAAAGTGCAAATTATGTTCTGGTCCTAGGAAACCCTTCTCATCTTAATTTTTGCTTGTTTCGAGTTTGACTCGGTTATTAATTGTAATTTCTTTTCGTTTTGGGTTTCATTCATTTATTGATGTTGATTTGTGGTAGTTCTACACTTGGAAGATTATTTGGCTTTATTTCTGCTCATTTTTGGTTTAATGGAACTCTTTACTTTTCTTTGAATAACTTGTTTTGTGGAAACAGTTTAAAAATGATTAATTTTACAACAGCCCAAGCAGGAATCTTAGAAAAATGCAGTTATCAAATATGAATAGAAATACTACTACTACTACTACTCCTAACAACTCACCGCAGCACTAAGCCGCCTGAGGCCAACACGGCTACGCACGCTCCTCCTCTATCCCGATCTATTCATAGCCTCCCTGTTTACAACCTCCCAGAAAGTTCCAATTTTTTTTAAAAAATTGTACGACATCCTCCCACGCCAGACGAAGACGACCTGCTTTCCGTTTAGCCCTAGACAGTTGGCCGAAAAGGACAATATTCGGCAATTTGTCAATCTTTATCCGCAGAGCGTGCCCTAGCCACTTCAACCTTTCTTTCATTATAGCCCTAGAAAGAGGTATTGAATCATATTTTTCATACAGCCAACTGTTTTAAATACGGTCAGTCAGCCGGGTACCCAGAACAATCCGTAGGCAATTTCACTGGAAAACATATAGTAATTGTTCATCCGCTTTTCGGAGCGCCCATGCTTCAGAGCCTCATTTGACAACTTTTCATTACTATATATTCTAATATTCTAATCTTGGTTTGCAGAATTATCTTCCTATTCTTCCAGACATTTTTTAACTGTGAAAATACACCCTGAGCCTTGGCTATTCTATTTTTAGCATCTTTGATGCTCCCACTGTCTTTACTAATAATACTGCCAAGGTAAGTGAAGCTACCCACCTGATCAATCTTTTCGTTAACCAACGTCACCTTTTCACCTTCACTTGTTCCTAGCCTGACTTAGTATTCTTAACATTAATTTTTCAAACCTACTCTAGCACCCTGAACTCGCAAAACCTCTAAAAATTCATTCATTTTGCTCACACTTTCATCTAGGATGCTTAAATCATCAGCATAATCTAAGTCCAGGAGAATTTCTCTTCCTCATTTGATTTCGTAATCTCCCATTGCCTTTCCTGTGCTCCTTAAGACAAAGTCCATCAAAATGATGCATATAAAGGCGGATAGAACACAACCCTGCTTAACTCCTGCTTTAATACAGAATCAGCTGCTAAACTCATTTCCTACCTTAACTGCAGCAGTATTATTCTCCTACATAGCACTAATTACTTAAATGTATTTGTCTGGTATACCATATAAAGATAATACATTTGCTAAAGCTCTTCTATCAACAGAATCGAATGTTTGCTCATAATCTATAAAACTGAGGACCAAAGGTGTTTGAAAACTAAGGCACTTCTCAATTATCAACCTAAGAGTGAAAATTCGGTCGACACATCCTCTACCTTTTCTAAAACCGCAGTGTTCTCTTAAAACTTTGTCTACAGCATCTCCCAGTCTAAAAAGTATCATATTACCAAGTAATTTATTACCTACAGAGACCAGACTAATGCCTCGATAGTTATGAAACGCACTCTTATCACCTTTCTTATACAGTGGTTTTGTTGAGGTTTTCCCCAAAAACCGTTAGATACTTTCCCATTTTCATAAATCATATTCATAATCTTCAGTAACATATTTCTAACCTCAGAGCCACCATATTTAAGAAACTAATTCACCACACTATCAGCACCTAGAGCCTTATTATTTTTTAATTCTTTTAGAACTGTCGCTATTCTTCCTCACAAAATAGATCTTCCTTCATATCCACGCTATCACAAACATTTTCATTTTCCTCTATATCTTTCCCTGCAACTGCATCTCGGTTTAGCACATGTTAAAATGTTCCGCGCATCTCTCTTTAACACTTTCCTTATAACTAATAGTGGCCCCATTCCTATCTTTAACTGGGACAAGTCCAGATTGACTACTCCCTCTCAATTTATCAACGTTCCAGTACAAAATTTTACTATAATGCCGTCTAGCTCTATCTTCTAGATCCTCGGTAATTTTATCCATGACCTCCATTTCACACCTCCCTAGTTCATATTTTAATGTTTTCTCCAGTTACTTTACATTCCTTTTGTTTTCGTATGATTTATTACTCAGATAATTCTTGTACAAACCCGTTCTCCTTTATATTAAACATACAATTTTTCACTAATATTTCTAGCTGTAGTTTTAACTTTCTTCCTTAAGACACCATTAACAACTTCACAAATTGTTATTTCTAAAATTATTCCAACCATCTTCCACATTGCCATAGATCGTGATATTTACTTTTAACGTCAATAACAGCACTCCTATATACCCTAGTATTAGTATTGATCCTACCAGTCTTCGGTTTACTATGAAATAATCAATAAGGTTTGCAGTCTTACCATTACGTGAATACCATGTTAACTAATCGGCCATTTTATGACCAAACACCGTATTGGTTATAACTAGATTGTTATACCTACAAACTTGCAAAAGTCTTAAACCATTACTGTTTTGTTTTCCTATACCAAATTTACCTAGGCTAGGAAACCATCTATCCCTATTTCTACCGACCCGGACGTTAAAATTTCCTGGTAAAAACACCATATTTCTAGTTGGTACCCTGTCTATTTGTTCCTGTAACTGTAAGTAAAATTCATCTGAATCACTAGTATCTCCGGTCAGTCGGTTCAAAAGGGGCATATTAGTCATAAAATGAGCAATTAGAATTCTATTCTTAACACCTTCCCAGCCTAAACAAGACTTGTCAGCTTCCTTATTCATCATGAGTCCTACTCTCTGTCTATGCACCCTATGCTATGTGAGTAAACAAATTCTATATCACCTAATTTCGTTCTTCTTACCCCTGGGATATGAGTTTCTGATACTCCTAATAAGTGCATTTCGAATCGTCTGAATTCGTCAGCCATTTTTTAACGTCGTAACATTCCAAGTTCCAATTTTTATTTTCTTTAAATCATTGCAATTATTCTGGTCTCAAGATAAGCAATGATACTGGATACCAGTGTAGGACGAGGATCAACATGTCTTTTCAAGTCTCAACGGAAGTTCTTAACGCCTAGCGGAAGTCCAAGCATTTTATTCCCTAGTCAATTCTTTTTCAGGGGCAGCAACTCGGCCAAAGACATAGTTATCAGTTTTCTTCGTCGCTTCAACTAGATAAACATGAGAAGGTTGAACTCAAGGGGTTTCTTATTCAAAATTACGATTAGGCACAGGTTATGCTTAGCAATTCTTCTTTTAATTATTTATACAATATACTTTTTTATATATATTTATTAACCAGCAGTTTGGTGTCTGCACGCTACTTATTCTCCAGGCTCTGTTTAAACCGATTACAACTAACTAATACTTCACTGAATCGCTCCTGAACAATCCAAGTGGTTAGTCCCTTGGTCTAATTTATGCATTCTCAAGCGCTCCGATTACAGCTGCATCTAGTCTTTTGAGGGGAATTTTTGACTTCGGAACACAAATATGTAAAGTATTTGAAGGGACTGTAGCCAGCAAGTATATATTATAGAAATAAGTTTCTGATTGTTGAATAGAATATTTTTTGCTCTATTTTTGATACCCCACAAGAACAGTGTCAAGTGTAGCAATCTAGAATGCAAAGCCGAAACAGGATTATAATTATTTTGGAATTATAAAAAAAAAAAATAATTGTCGGCTTTAAGATTTGATTAGGTCAAAATATTCACCAGATTTTTTTTCTATCTGTTAAAATAAAAACCGCCGAAATCACTAATTCAGAAACGTCAGGCAAACTCCAAATGTTTAACATAAGAGATATAGGAAGATTCCTTGAGAGCCTGTCCTGCCTTAAGCCGGCTTAGAACCGGATAGCAAGAAGTCCCTAGGACCTCCAGCATGAATGGAGTTTTTGTGCGATTCTGGGCCCATCTTAGTCACACCATGGTTTTCTGCACTTGGCAATGCTCTTCAATCAACAAGAGTCGAAATCCTGCACAGACAGTCCCGAGGCTATAACCTCCGACTCATTATATATTCCTGCCTAGAAATATTATGCTACTACGGGAAGGCAACTCATAGTAGATAAATTAGCTAGGAAGAGGTTTTTCAGCTCGAAAACGACCGTTATAGCAGACCAACTCAGAAGAACTATCCATTAATCAGAATCCCGTGCGAATGCTCTGTCGTTTACTATGTTATAATTTCCTCGAGGGGTGTCACTCCTCAAGTGGATAAAGAGTTGACCACAAGGTCCCAGTCTTACAGATACCCCGAAAGGGTCGAGGCAGCCCTTTGCAGAAGCCGTTGTCTATAATTTCCTCGAGCGGTGCCATTAATCGACATTCAATAGTAAGATATTTGTGTCAAATGTCAAAACGAAATTCCGTCAGAACGAAATGTCAAAACATGAAAAAAATGTAATATAATTTTAATTATAGTGTACCTGGTACTTATATATACTTAGTACCGTAAAAATATGGTAAATATATTTTCTTAACACCACCACTAGTCTATTCATTAACAAGAAGCGCTGTCAAATTTAACTAATTGCTTTTGACCATTTATTTTTACGAAAGTGAGAGTAAACGAGATGTACAATAAAATAAAAAGGTCAGTAAATGAGACAAAAATGACGAAAATTAATTTATATTTATTCTCAAGATCTTTATATCAAAATGTCAAGCATTAAATCTGTACATGACAACGTTAAAACATTAACAAGCTCAAAACGCAAAAAAATCCAATTTATCCAATTTAACTAATTAGTGTTGCTCATTATTTTCATGAAAATGAGATTAAACGAGACGCATAATAAAGTAAAAGGATAGTAAATGAGACAAAAATAAGGAGAATTAATTTATATTTATTCATAAGATCTTTATATCAAAATATCAAGCGTCAAATCTGCGTCAAATCGAAACGTCAAAAAACGTCAAAACGTCAAGTATTGGTAAAATAAGGGTACCTGGTAGTTTATTTATATCCAAACTGAGCTGTCGTTTCTCATCATATGACATAGGCTTGGCCATATCTTCATCCTCTGAATCTGGTGCAGCACCAGCCATTTTCTTCTTTCCACCACTTGTACCTCTTGGTCTACTTTTTCCTGTTCCATTTGTGCTACCACTTGGAGCTTTTGGCAACTGAAATAAAATAAAACGAAAATTTTCACATATTAGGTAACGCTGGACTAGCATTTCATTTTTAGGGTTCTTCTATACTATACTGTACAACTTTATTTACTAACACAACATCAAGTATTAAAACATTACTACCCATGGGTGAATCTTAGGTCTTATTACAACTGAACAGAAAACCGATATTTTCTAAGATTTTTCTCTTGGTTATTTCAAAATTATGAAGTTTCAAAGGCAGCATCACATTAAACGGTAAATATATTTCTACAAAACTAATTAGTTGAATTTGATAATGCTCTTTGTCCGTCAAGATATAAAAATTAGCAATCAGTTGATTTCCAAAGACAACTATACTTTCAAGGAAACTGTAATTTCTATATTTTCAAATATAGCTGAACCTTATTCAGCTGTATGTTTTTGGCATATTTTGGTGAATTTTCACAAAAGTTATATGGTTTTTTCAACATTACTTGTCCACTTATGTCAATACTAAATACATCAATACCAAAATATGTCAACACCAATACCCCGAAGGACGTCAAAATAAAGAAAGGTTTTTGCCCCCTGAACCAACCTTAGATATTTTCATACCTGAAAATCAAGACTTTCTAGGATTTTTCATTTGTTTATCTACTTCATTAGTTTCTAGGATAGTATCATATTTTCATCATTATTGCCATTTTGAAAAACGGAAAAAAGAAGCTAAATTTGACAATGCTTTTTGTCCTTCAAAACTTATTACCATGAAAGAAGTGGTATGTCATTGCCGAAGTTACCACCCCCACTACACCTGTCATGTCACTCCACAATGTAAAGCTAGAGTCGCCCTCGACAGGGTCTTCTTTCCCCGCAGATGCTACCCGGTCCGTTCCCCTGGCAGTGGGTTTGCTAGATAGTTGAGAGGGAAGATAAGAAACCCGTTAATCTATTCATGCGCATCACTAGCCCCTGTTCCGAATAACTTGGCTGAATTATGACTCTAAGGCACTGACTAGTTCTGAAACTTAAACGAACACTAAACACTAGAAATAAAAACAGACAATTGAATATGAACACCACATTTAAATCACATTAAGGATAAGTCAGGAGATACAGGTAACACAGTGTCTTGCCCTATAAAAAAAAGTTATGGACAAACGGATAGTTTTCAAACTTGCCATTTATTTGAAAACTAGTTTTTTCAACGAAAAGTTTTTTTTAGTTTAATTTTTATCAGCATGGAGGATATGATAGGGGCAAGTGCATTTCACACAGAGCTTAGATACCAATACAGTTATGAAAACTCGATTTATTGTTAAGACACAGTGCGCGGTAGGGATGCTAGCGGCTGGAGACAGGAAACTGGTATTAGTATCTAAGCTGTGTATGCAACAAAAAACAAAATTGCATTCCCGCCTACGGTGTTGTAGCACGATCTACGCGTCGGAGCGCGGGATTAGAGGAGGCACCAAGTTCAGAGCTCTGTACCAAAAGCTTTTCATGGGCAAGATAGGAGTTTTCATAACTGTATTTCATAACTAAGTTGTGATTTCACACCACTGAAAAAAAAGTTGCCACTGAAACAGAGATTATTCTACTCCGTAGTACCCTTAGATGGTTAAATACCCAACGGATAGAATAATCCTAGTCCCCACTCTATACTTTGTTTCAGTTAAATTTGATGTTTTCTTCACGAAGGAGAATGTTTTCATCAGTGTAAAAACTGTGTTGGACTTTCGTCTACTTAAAACCTACACTATATGTTTTAACTCCAGGTTGAAAAGCTCCTGTTTTTACACGATAGGACGGAAAAGTACGCAAGGTGAGTCCAAGGACCTAGACCCACCCAATATACAAAATTTCCTTGAATTTCATTGTATTTCTTATTCGAATTATCAAATTATTTTTTTTTATTACTGCCCCCACAATGATTTTTTCCTTTACTGTTTACTTTTTCACCCAATAAAAATTCCTGCAAGCGTGCCTCTGTTGGGCACCATTCCAAACTAGTCTGAAATAACCAAAAGTCTCACCTTGGGTATTGAAGGTTTTTGCTCCAACGACGGTTTTACTTCATTGGGAAGGGGCGTGGACAAGGCCTGGGGCTCAGGTCTTAGCGGGACAAAAGCTTCTGTTTTATGAGCCTGCCTTTCTTTGCGCTTGTGGGCTTTTCTCTGTCGTGATTGTTCAGCCAAGGCTTTTATTTGGTCTTGGATGATCCGAAGCTACAAAAAATGGCAAGTTAAGCATTTTTTCACTGCTTGATCCAATCTTACGCTTCTTACTATCCAATAGTATAGATGTCAACCTTTTCTTCTCTCTTAAAACCACCTTCTTAGGTTTACACCAAAGCTAGAAACCTCATTCAGGAAACTAATCGTTCAGGAGTTATTTCACTACTTAATTTTAAATCACTCTATATTCTTTCTTGTGCATTTTTTTTTTACTTTTTTTCAGCTTCATGGTGACCTCCCCCAGCCCATAAGTGTTTTACTATCTTTTACCTCTGATCAGAATAATTATAATCCTCGCAATACAAAAAAGTGTATTTAAGTTCCTTTTACTCCTTGTATATGGTCAGATTTTAGTTCTTTAATGGTGAGTCAAATCGCATGGAATAACTTGCTAGAATCAGCTCGAAGAGCTGATTCTAGCACTCATTTCAGCACTCATTCAGTGTGTTCAAATTTTTTTTTTTAATCCTTTGGCTTCTTAGAAACTGTTTTTATGGTACTTGGTATTAACCAAGTGACATATAGCAATCGCAAATTCTGTCGGTCCCGGTTTTGCTACTTTAGGTACTTCCAGGTAAGCTAGGACGATGAAATTTGGCAAGCGTATCAGGGACCGGACCAGAATAAATTAAAAATAGTCGTTTCCCCGATTTGACTATCTGGGGGGGGGGGGGAGTGGGGGGCCGGTTAATTTGGAAACAATAGAAAAAATGAAGTATTTTTAACGTATGAGCGGGTGATGGGATCTTAATGAAATCTGATGTTTGGAATGATATTGTGTCTCAGAGCTCTTATTTTAAATCCCGACCGGATCTGATGACATTGGGGGGAGTTGGAGGGGGAAAACCTAAAATCTTGGA
This sequence comes from Artemia franciscana, assembly GCF_032884065.1. Lineage (NCBI taxonomy): Eukaryota > Metazoa > Arthropoda > Branchiopoda > Anostraca > Artemiidae > Artemia > Artemia franciscana. The sequence continues at coordinate 1,416,273 of NC_088877.1, forward strand.
AAACACTTAAGAGTGGAGGGATCGGGATGAAACTTGATAGGAAAAATAAGCACAAGTCCCAGATACATGATTGACATAATCGGAACGGATCCGCTTTCTTTGGGGTAGTTGGGGGGAGGAGGTAATTCTGAAAAATTTGAAAAAATTAGGTATTTTTAACTTACGAACGGGTGATCGGATCTCAATGAAATTTAATGTTTAGAAGAATATCGTGTCTTAGAGCTCTTATTTTAAATCCCGACCGGATCTGGTGACATTGGGGGGGGGGGATTTGGGAGGGGGAAACCTAAAGCTAAGAAAACACTTAAGAGTGGAGGGATCGGGATGTAACTTGGTGGGAAAAATAAACACAAGTCCTAGATACATGATTGACATAAACGGAACGGATCCGCTCTCTTTGGGGTAATTGGGGGGGGGGTATTTCTGAAAAATTAGAAAAAATGAGGTATTTTTAACTTACGAACGGGTGATCGGATCTCAATGAAATTTCATATTTAGAAGGATATCGTGTCTCAGAGCTCTTATTTTAAATCCCGATCGGATCTGGTGACATTGGGGGGGGAGTTGGGAGGGGGAAACCTAAAACTTGGAAAACACTTAAGCGTGGAGGGATTGGGATGAAACTTGGTGGGAAAAATAAGCACAAGTCCTAGATACATGATTGACATAACCGGAACGGATCCGCTCTCTTTGGAGTAGTTGGGGGAGGGGTTAATTCTGAAAAATTAGAAAAAATGAGGTATTTTTAAATTACGAATGGGTGATCGTATCTCAATGAAATTTGTTATTTAGAAGGATATCATGTCTCAAAGCTCTTATTTTAAATCCTGACCGGATCTGGTGACATTGAGGGAAGTTTGGGGTGGGGGAACCTAAAATCATGGAAAACGCTTAGATCGGAGGGATCGGGATGAAACTTGGTGGGAAAATTAAGCAGAAGTCTTACATACGTGATTTACATAATTGGAACGGATCCGCTCTATTGGGGGGGGGGGGGGGTTAATTCTGAAAAATAAGAAAAAATTACGTATTTTTAACTTACGAAGGAGTGATCGGATCTTCATGAAACTTCATATTTAGAAGGACCTCGTAACTCAGATCTCTTATTTTAAATCTCAACCGGATCAAGCGTAATTGGGGGAGGGGCAGTTGGGGGACCGGAAATCTTAGAAAATACTTAAAGCGGTGAGATCAGGATGAAACTGGATGGGAAGGATAGAAACCTGTCTAAGATACGTGACTGACATAACCGGACCGGATCTGCCCTCTTTGGTGGAATTGGAGGGGGGTAATTTTGAAAATTGAGGTATTTGTGACTTACGAAAGGGTGACTAGATCTTAATGAAATTTGATATTTAGAAGGATCTTGTGCTTTAAAGTTCTAATTTTAAATTCCGACCAGATCCTGTGACATTGGGGGGAGTTGGAGGGGGAAACCGGAATTCTTAAAAAACGTGGAAATTGGGGTATTTTTTATCTTACGAATAGACGATCGGATCTTAGTGCAATTTGATTTTTAGAAGGAATTCATGTCTCAGAGCTCTTATTTCAAATCCCGACCAGATCTTTTGACATAGGGGGGAGTTGGAGGGGGAAATCTTGGAAAAACACTTGGAGTGGAGGAATCGGGATGAAGCTTGGTGGATAGAATAAACAAATGTCCTTGATACGTGATTGACAGAATCGTACTGGATTCGTTCTCTTTGGAGGAGTTGGGGGAAGGGGTTCAGTGATTTGGCGAGTTTGGTGCTTCTGGACGTGCTAGGACGATGAAAACTGGTAGGCGTGTCAGGGAACTGCAAAATTTGACTTGATAAAGTCGTTTTCCCAGATTCGACCATCTGGGGGCTAAAGGGAGAGGAAAAATTAGAAAAAATTGGGTATTTATAACTTACGCGTGGGTGATCGGATCTTCATGAATTTTGATATTTAGAAGGACATCGTGACTCAGAGCTCTTATTTTAAATCCTGACCGGCATTAAGCCTCTTATTTTCCTTTTTAAATCAATCCATTGATTCATAGAATTTTGTTAGAGCTCATACCATATGATCTCTTGGCTCTTAACTCTTCTCGCCTCGTCACAAGTGCCATATGAGCTCTTAGCTCTTGTTTGTTTATTTATTTATTAATTTCTCTTATATATTTATTATTATTTTATTCTCCTCTTTTCCTTTCTCTTCTTCTCCTTTTTGTCCTTCTCTTTGTAAGTATTTTGTTCTTCTTTGAAGAAGTGCCTTGTTTGTCTTCCCCCTTCTTAATAGGCCAATTAGCCTTTGGAGGAATAGTAACATGTGTATTTCATGATGAATAAATCTTATCTTACCTCATTGCAGTTTCTGTTTTTTTAACAATTAAATTACTTTTGGTTATCTTTAATTAATTTATTTAATGTGGTTTAAATTTTTAGTTTATTTAACTGTAAAAAATTTATTAGATCTGTTTTTACTTTCTTAAAATTAATTCCCTTTCGTCATTTTCAGCCAGAGATTTGTTTTAGTCTTGAATGATCCTGGGTAACAAGAAATTGACACTTGAAATCAGTGATTGATTATAATTAATCTTGTAATGATTATTAATACATTTAGTGCTTTTAATTATTATAGTGAACTTAGATTTCAACTGAATAGAACTCTTTTTTTTAATTTTGATATTTCTTAACTTTATTTTATAAAATTTTCATTTGAATTACTTAACTTTCTTGATTTTTCAGCCAGAGCATTTAAATGCAGTATAATATATTTGTTTATTTTTAGTGACTGGTATTATACTTAACGACTTTAATTATCTCATTTTACTTAACTTCAACTTTATTTAAATGTTAAACTTATTTAGTTTTATTTTAATTGTAATTTTAATTAATTAATTATCCTAATTGTTCAGCCAGAGCTTTTATTTGGTAAAAAAAAAAAGAAAAAAAAAGAAGTGAAATTAAATGGAGCAAATTTGTATGATAAAACGATTTTTAATTGTTTTATTTAGTTTAAATTCATACTGTAAAAATTTTCAATTGACTTAACTTTATTTTTGCTTTACGTCGCCGAAATCTTAGAAAATCATGGTTTTCTTACGTGAACAGATTTAAGACGGATCTACAAAGCAAAAAATGGTTTTTATTTTGATATCCTTGATGCATTAAGCAAAATCACAGAAACATCACCGAAAATCGCCGAAATCTTAGAAAACCATGGTTTTCTTACGTGAATAAATTTAAGATGGATCCACAAAACAAAATCGCAGAAACGTAAGTGCAGAGACTCGCGAAGCTTCGCGAATAGTAAACAGTTTTGCTATCTTCCGCCGCTATCATTGTCCCACAAACAAGGACTGATAGACAAAACCTTCTGTTAAAAAAAAAAGAAGCTGTCCTTGCTTGGAAAATGTGTCACCTGTTCTTGTAGCTGTGCGACTTTTTCATCCCTTTCATCTTGGGATTCCGTTTCTAAATCCGAGTCCGAGCGACTAGTTTCCAAACCTGTGTCGTATTCGCCAGTCAACACCTGGCTCGTATCGACTTCAGGTACAGGGTCGTCCGGACATTTTGCAAATCTAAAAAGTAAACAAAATAACAGTTACTGCAGGTTTACTTATTTTATTTATTTATATATATATATATATATATATATATATATATATATATATATATATATATATATATATATATATATATATATATATATATATATATATATATATATTATTTTCATATTCATTATTAGCAATATTATATTTGCTAATAATGCAGTATTTATATAGCAATAATTGCATATTCATGTATGTATGTATGTATTTTTTTTCTTGAAAACGACTCCATATATTTTTTAGGGAAAATTGGCATGCTGAGATATTCTGGCCTGAAAAACGTTATAGATAGGTAAGAAGTTTGAGAAAATCCGTGTGACGTCATTTTTATATACGTCAATATTGCAATGCCGTTGTCACACTTCTGTGGAAAAATTTAAGATTTTCATGTATGAAGAAGTTTATATTAAATTGCTTAAACAGCAAACAACTGGTAATTTCAAAATATTTGCATATATTTTGACAAGAGATTACAAAAATTCAAAAACCTTAAAAAAAGCTTAGTAGAAATCGTTGTTGGAAATCGGACTTGCGGTATTAACTTTAAAATTAAAACTTTTAGCCATTTGGCCAAAAAAGTAAAATTATTATGCAAATTTCATTTTAATTGTTCATGTACGGTGAGCCAAGATCAAAACGTGCATTAATTCAAAAACGTTCAGAAATTAAATAAAAAAAAAAGCTTTTTTCAACAGAAAGTGAGGAGCGACGTTAAAACTTAAAACGAACAGAAATTATTCCGTGTATGAAAGCGGCTGTCACCTCCTCAACGCCTCGCTCTTTACGCTAAAGTTTGACTCTTTCTCACAACTCTACTTATGAAAACGATAAAAACTTTAGCGTAAAAAGCGAGGCGTTGAGGAAAAGACAGCCCCTCTCATATACGGAATGATCTCTGTTCTAATGTCGGTCCTTACTTTCAGTTGAAAAAAGCTTTTTTTTTTAATTGCGTTAAGAGCAAAAAGCTAGCAATTACAAAAATATTTGTAGCCTATATATTTTAACAAGGGATTACAACACATAAAAACCTTAAAAAAGAAAAAACCTTTTTGAGCGCAACCAGTTATATAATGTCAGTAAGAAGCCCCCCCCCCCAAAAAAAAATAAAAATTTGCAATTAGTACAAATGATGATTCTCCATTTTGACAAGGATTACAATAATTCAAAAACTTAGACAAAAACCAAAAGTCTGTAACTTAGTACATATCGTTGTAAGAAATCGGACTAGCTTCAATAACCAAATATCTTGGAAGAGATACAGTATAAAAAGATGTTAAATGCGTAAAGAGCAAAAAAACTGATGATTGCAAAAATATTTGTATATATATTTTAACAAGGGATTCCAATAATTCAAAAACCTTAAAAAAGAAAATCAAAAGTTTGAATCTTAAGTATAAATCGTTGTTAGAAATCGGATTTGCTTTAATAATTAAATATCTTTGAAAAGAAACAGTAAGAAAATGCATTAAATTGCGTAAAGAGCAAAAAACTGGTGTTTGCAAAAATATTTGTATACGTTTTAACAAGAGATTACAACAATTCAAAACCATAAAAAAGAAAACCAAAAGTTTGAAGCTTAGTAGATAACATTGTTAGATATCAGACTTGCTTTATAATAAAATATCTTTGAAAAGACGCAATATGAAAAGACAACAAATTGTCTCAAATTGACTGCGGTTAGAAGACATGTGACAATAAGAATCCATATCCAGAGGCCTGCCGTATGCCGAGTGCCAGGGCTCCCGCTTCGCCGCCAGTCTCCTGATACTATATACACAAACACACATAATGGAATATATCACTTTAAGTGAACTTGCTCACTTTGAATGTACCTGAGAGCCGTTTCTTGATTCAGCGAGTGAGAGTGCATGGCTGTTGATTGATGGTTGATGGTAATTTCTCTGGTTAGCATTGCTCAAAATTCTTTCCTTATATGTATTTATAAATATATACGGTTTCGGCTACTATTGATAAGATTACTTTTTAAAGTAAAAGCTTTATGTTCCAGGACTCTCTTAAAAGTGAGGGATGTGGGAACCAACCATTATTATGGGAACGGTTTAAAAGATAAGCAGGACAATTTAAAAGTCAACAATGAAATTAAAAAATAGGGATATAATAAAAATAAATTGAAGCAACAGAGGAAGCAACAGAGAGAGAGAGAGACAGAGAGAGAGAGAGACAGAGAGAGAGAGAGAGAGAGAGAGAGAGAGAGAGAGAGAGAGAGAGAGAGAGAGAGAGAGAGAGAGAGAGAGAGAGAGAGAGAGAGAGAGAGGGAAATAACGAACACTTATCCAGAAGTGATACAGCACTTTTTTTCAATTTGGAAATCCACAGATAATGCATCCCATAGAAAATGGGAAACTTAAAAGAACTTGTTTTTCGGCTAATTGACATGGGGTGATAGGGATTAAGAACTACTAGCGCCCTAACAATACAGCACCTGGCTAGTTCATTAAAAAGTAGAAGATTACAAAGAAAATAGGATATTTGGTACCGTAAGGTTTATATGTAATGCCACAGGATTAAAAATGAAAATCCTCTGTAAATGAAAATTAATCAGTCCTTTTTTATGTTTAAAACCTATTCAAAGTTAAATTCCAAAAACGCGAAGTAGACCTAGAACGGACTGGAAAAATAGAGGCATGGGATACCAACTGGAAAAATGATTCAGCCTTTTTAGCATACATTTTTAAAGTATATGGACACAAATAGATAGATGAGCGTAATTCAAAGCCCAAAGGCCATATACGCGCAAAAAATATATAGAACAATATATATAAAAAATATATAGAAAACAATGATACCGCCGACGAAACACATTACAAAGCACACAAAAACTGAATGAAAAGCAAAAGTATCTAATTTATAAATAAAATAACCTAATCGCGTGAACTTTCCCTTCTTCCCAAGCTTTTTTCTATACGCACATCAACTTGAGTTATTGTTGTTGAGTTTCTACTTGGACGAATTTCAGAAAAAAAAACAACAAATAAATCCCATGTAAAAATCCCCCCTTAAAATCAGAAAGTACCGAACACTCCCTGAGAAAATAGTCCAAATATTCTTCCTCCTCCTTACAGAGCGTACAAGCAACCCCCCCCCCTTTTAGGAATCACCCTCTTTCTATCAAATACATTTTGCCTGCTCAGGATTTGAAGGCAATTTGCCCCTAGTTGTATCCACCGACATAAACCCTTATGCAGAAAGCTTGGGTAGAACAGTTACAAACGCTAGACGCCGTTGATTTTTCAACACTAGTTCCAATCTCCACACAAAGCAACAAACATTTTTCTTTATGTTTCGTGAAAATTGAAAATAGTGATAAATCACAATTACTTAGTATTGTTTAGAGTGAATATTTCAACGTGAATGTCCAAAAAGTGAAATTTAGAATTTCTCATTTTAACCGTGATAATGCTGATGCTTTTCATGACTATAGTTAGGGGTTAAATAAAGAGAAAAGGAAAACTAATAGCGAAAATATGAAATGCGAAACAAATACGAATACGAAGAAGTCAAATATCACATAATTTCCGTTTCTCCATCTGAACATTCAAATTACACACTTATCTTTCAGGACTACATTTACGCTTTTTAGTGAGAAAAAATTCAAAGGATAAAATTATTCCAAAGCATAAAAATTATATTTCTTTTCAAAACATTTCATTGGATGAAGAGGGGGAGGGGCTTTGAAGAAAAAGGCAAAGGGAAGAAGAAAGACAAGAAACAGAATTTTTTTCAAGACTAAAACTGGAGCATAAATCCAGAAAGGGAAAATCCGGAAAGAAGATAACTAGAACGAATACGAATAACGAAAAAAATACGAAGGAATTAATTACCACAGAAGTTTCCGCTTTTCGGTCCAAATATCCGAAATGTAAAATCGAAAAAAATATGGAAACATAGCTGGAACTAGATAATCCAGCAAGAAAGTGGATGAGAGCTAAAAATGCTGCCTCTTACCGAACTTCGAATACTTCTTGGAGCTTTCTTGCCATTGTGACAACGTCATGCTCAGGGGGATTGTACCGATAGCAATTGCTAAATACTAGTCGAACATCAGCCGCAAATTCCGCCGCACTTTTGTATTCTCCTCTATCAAGGTTAGTCTGAAAAGATAACATTAAAAAACATTATAAAATCCACAAAAAGAGAGGGTTTTGTTTTCACTAAAATATTTCACTAGATAGCCCTTATTGCTGATGGCCTTAGCAAAAACACGTAAGCAGAATTTGTGTAAATTATATAATATTTCAGGGAGGCAGAACCTCGCGAAGTTAAGTTAAATATATTGATCTTTTTGATAATCAGATGATGTGTAGTTTTCTCTAGAATATAAATTCTAAAGCTTTCATTATAATGAATAATGGTTTTAATAAGATAAGTAACTTAAAATAAATTTCATAATTAATAGCAAACGAAGTTATAATCTATGAATAAATTTTAGTTTGTCTAAAATTACTGAATTACTGTGTAAATAATATATATATATATATAGATATATATATATATATATATATATATATATATATATATATATATATATATATATATATATATACGAAAAGAGAAATCACCAATGCAACAGCACAAAAAAAAAAAAAAAAAAAAAAAAAAAAAAAAAAAAAAAAAAAAAAAAGAGACAGAAGGAGAAAAGGAAGACTGTTTTCCTAAATTAGTGATTAATATAGACCAGCACTTGAATGAGGCCTTAACCCTACTCATCCATACAATCACACAGGTCAAACAGCATAGCCTTACACAATCAACCATAAAGAATAATCCATGGACAGGCAGTCATGTCGTCAATAAGTATAAGTCGTCATTTACCAAACAATAAAAACAGTAAAGACAAATAATTCTGAGGCAACAACCCGACACAAGGGCTCATCAGGAGAATACACTTGCCTATAGGGTTTCGGCACTTTAAATTCTCTACCCAGTAAGTGTTGTGCCTACCACAGAATACCTATGGTATCCCCGTGTCAGGTATCACTCCCAAAATACATGCCTATATTAAAAAAAAAAACAGCAAATGTAGAACAACCAATCTCCATTTTTCCGTCCACCATGTTTCTTCTCGTCAGCTATGAAATTTTTCGACAAATAGGTGAAAGGGCAATTTTTAAGCGGCCAAAAACAACAAAAAGAAAACATGGCGGATTCGTCTTGAATTTTTTTTAATCAACTTAATCTTGACAAATCAATGTATGTGAATTATACAACTTTTACAAAATGAACTTCTAATGAAATAGTAAGTTGGAAAGAAATGTTATAGCCTATTTTTATATCCAAAAAATATAGAATGAAAAGGGCTTAACATTAAACTTGCGTGAAAAACGACTATTATGTTCAGAAAGAGCATAAAAAATTTATTTCGTAGGTAAAAATTTATTTTTAGATCAACAACAACAAAATATTTACCTAATATCATATACCGTAAAGGACAATTATTCATTATATATTTGATTAAATAAAAAAACAAGTATTTTTACCTGCAATGAAGGAGCGACATTAAAACTTAAAACAAACAGAAATTACTCCGTATATAAAAGGGGTATACGTAAAGAACAACGCCTCGTTCTTTACGCTAAAGTTTGACTCTGTCACAACTCTACTTCTTAAAACAATAAAAAAAACTTTAGCGTATAGAGAGTGAGGCGTCGAGTAGGGGACAACCCCTTTCATATACGGAGTAGTTTCTGTTCGTTTTAAGTTTTAATGTCGCTCCTTACTTGCAGGTAAAAAAAACGTGTTTTTTATTTAATTTCTGAACGTTTTTGAATTAATACATTGTTCGATTTTGGCTCACCGCACATGAACAATTAAAACGAAATTTGCATATTAATTTTGTTTTGCTAAATGGCTTTCTCATAGTTTTGATCAAATGATTTTGATAAAAAAGGGGTGGGGGAGGAGGCCTAGTTGTCCTCCAACTTTGGCTACTTAAAAATGTAACTAGATTTTTATACGAACGTTTTTGTTAGTAATAAACATACGTACCTTAAGAATTAACTTACGTAACAAACTTCTATATTTGTGTATTTTCATTACGTATATGAAGGGGTTTGCCCCCTCGTCAATACCTTGCTCTTTATGTTACTCATTACTTCCAGGAGAAGAAAAAAATTATTTAGTTTCTCATTGTGTTTTTTTAAATAATGCTAGAAAATCCTACGCCCCCTTCACGGAAATTCTCTTCCCTAATGATAAATTCCTGCATGGAAAGATCCACCCACGTAACCCCCGACCCATTCCCATCCCAACGCCAAAAAGTCCTCCTGAAAACGTCTGTACACTTCATAATAACCATTACTATATGTAAACAATGGCTAAAGTTTGTAACTTCAAGTCCCTTCCCGGGGACTGTGGGGGATTAAGTCGTACCCAAAGACATAGTTATTAGCTTTTCGACTAAGCTGAACAGAATGGCTATCTCAAAATTTTGATCCAGTGACTTTAGGGAGAAAATGTGCGTGGGAGGGGGCCTAGGTGCCCTCCAATTTTTTGGTCACTTAAAAAGGGCAGTAGAACTTCTAATTTCCGTTAGAATGAGCCCTCTTGCAACATTCTAGGACCACTGGGTCGATACGATCATCCCTGAAAAAAAAAAACAAAAAAAAACAAACAAACAAATAAACACGTATCTGTGATCTGGCTTCTGGCAACAAATACAAAATTCCACATTTTGGAGATAGGAGCTTGAAACTTTAACAGTAGGTTCTCTGATACGCTGAATCTGACGGTGTGATTTTCGATAAGATTCTATGACTTTTAGGGGGCTTTTTCCCTATTTTCTAAAATAAGGCAAATTTTCTTAGGCTCGCAACTTTTGATGGGTAAGACTAAACTTGATGAAACTTATATATTTAAAATCAGCATTAAAATGTGATTCTGTTGATGTTACTATTGGTATCAAAATTCCGCTTTTTAGAGTTCCGATTACTATTGAGCCGGGTCGCTCCTTATTACAGTTCGTTACCACGAATTGTTTGAGGATATAACAAGTGCACAATAGCGGAAAAGAGAAAAAGAAAAAAATAAAAAGGAGCAAAAACGAAAAGGGAGCAAAAGCAATGGCTTCATAAAAAATCCTTTTTAGTTAACACTCTTTTTCAGTTATATTCAGTTTAAGCTATTAATAATAGGAAATACAATAGGCAAAAGGAGCAAAATTTTCTTTTCTTTTTTTTCAACTTAGTCAGTTTTAAGTTTTTAAGCTCATTAGAAATATGGTCATTAATAACCCAGAAATGATTAGCAGTTGGACCGACTATGTATGATTGACAGCATTAGTGCAACTACAAAAACAGGTCTATGTGAAACTATTTGTAATACTGCTGCGGTCAAGGTAGGAAATGAGCTTAGTAGCTGGTTTCACACTGAATAGGGAGTTAAGCAGCGTTGCGTTCTATCCCATTTATATAGATAGATAACTCCGAAGACCACACTGCCTTTCCATGACGAAAGTAAAACAGTTCAAAATAGGGATGATACCTTTTTATTGACAGTGAATAGATATAAAATTATTTAACTGGATGTTTCGAACACATATTCAGTGTTCATCATCAGCAGTAAAACTCTAGTTTTACTGCTGATGATGACTAGGACACCTTCTACGAATGAAGGATGACAGATTGCTAAAGATCGTTGTAATCGGCCATCCATCTAGGGCCAAAAGAAAAGCAGGTTTCCCCAAAAAAGGTTGGAAAGAGGTCTCAATAAAGAACTTAAAACTTCTTAGGAGGGGAAAGATAGGCTTCAATTTGTTGGGACGGAAGGGGAGCGTTCACAGCCGTGTTAGCCTCAGGCAGCATAGAGCTGTAGTAAGTTACAGTTGTATTTGAAAACCTGTCGAATACAAAGAGTGCAGAATGGCACAGCCCAAAAGTAAAAAAACAAACAATAAAGAAAGGGAACAAATTTAAAGGAACTTGAAAAATGTTATTCTTTGGAAATCATCATGTTTTTCTACAGTTATTGTCATCTTAAGCTATTAATAATCAAAAGACTATTGACAAAATAAGCAATGTTTTTCATTCTCTTTCAACTTCATTCTTAAATTTGTATGCTATTTATTTTATTTTTCAATTTGCATAATTTATAATTTCTTCCCAAAAGAAATTAAAAAAATTGTAATTTTTGTATCCATTATGTTGTAACCTTTGGATAGTTTTACCTCCTACATTTTAATCACTGTCGCAAATTGGCATGGAAAGAATAGGATGCAGGGAGTCCTTTAGCTCCATAGATTTTTGCCATTCTCCCTAGATTTTAAAGAAAGCATTTTAATTGAAAAATTGAAAAAAAGACAACGAAAATACTCCCCCCTCTGCCTCAAGATTTAATCGAATACATTTCACCCCTTTCAACTTTTCTTGAATTAACACTACTGATTTGAATGAATAATTTTCAGCACTATTCTATTGTGCGTGTTGGTTAAAAATAACATTCTGGTTTGAAAGATTGCCAAATCGGAAATATCATAACGACTCATAGAATAATTCTCTAAGTAAGAACTGAATAACAACTAAAAAGAGCAAATGAGCTATAAAAAAACAAAGATTATTAAACTATTCGTAAAATTACAATATTAAAAGGTAAACAAGGATTAAAAAGAGCCTAGAATTGACGGTAAGTAAGATTCAGAGTCGTTGTCTACGCAAGTGGATGCAAATACTGAATTCAATATGAAATGCGGGACTGCCATAAAAGAAAAAAAAAACGAAAGGCCGTAGCCAATGTTTTAACTCATGTTATTCGGGGGATTCTTGTCCTCTGGGCATTCTACTAAGAAAGTCTCTTTGAAAATTAGCCAAAATTTAAGTACTAATTAAAGGTTATCAACTCGGGGAAAATTGTTTGCGATCGTTCCCTTTTTTTTCTTTTTCTTAGTTAAGCGTCATTTGGTGTTGTATCACTGCTTTTTCTTCAAAAAGGTAAATTGTAATTATTAGAAAATGTTTAAACCATTTGCCAGCTTTAAGGGGCCTCTTTCAGGTCAATCAGCGTGCCTCAGGTGGCAGCAGGGGATAGTCCTACAGATATGGGTACCTCCATAGGAGGCGCAGACCTGGGGGGCCTTGTCCCTGGGGTTCCATAATAGAGACTGGAGCACCCTCGCCCGGGGCCATGAATACAGGTGGAGCAAGAAGAAGGCCCCTCAAACGTATACTAAACAGGCCCACCGGCGGGTCCACACGTCCCGTGAGCTACAAATGTTCTCCCAGTAATGGGTTAGATTGCATGGTGACACAGAACACCATCTTGGGAGGATCCTCTATAGGAGGACAACTGCGGCAGGAAGTGAGATCCAAATCTATGGACAACAGCCTCTGCAAAAGGCTGCTTCGACCCTTTCGGGGTACCTACAAGACTGCGGATCTTGCGGTCAACCCTATTCCCACTTGAGGAGTAGCGCCCCTCGAGGAATTTATAGTCCAGTAAACGACACAGCACTCGCACGCGATTCTGACTAATGGATGATTCGTCTAGGTTTGATCTGTTTTGACTGAAAAACCTCTTTCTAGCAAATTTATTTACTATAGGCTGCCTCCACGTAGTAGTATAATATTCGTAGGCCTGAATACATAATGAGTCGGAGGAGATAGGCTTGAGACTGTCTGTGCAGGATCTCGACTTTTGTTGATAGAAGAGCATTGTCAAGTGCTGAAAACTATGTTTTGACCAAGATGCGCCCAGGATTGCACAAAGCCTCAATACATACAGGAGGTCCCAGGGACTTCTTACTCTCCGGTTCCAAGCCGGCTTAAGCACTTCGGCGTAGACCTGAGAAAATATGTTGATTCCCGTCCTACACTGGTATCAGGTATCATTGCTTCTCCTGAGACCAGAATAATTTCAATAATTCAAAGAACATGAAAATTTGAACTTGGAATGTTACGACGTGAAAAAATTGCTATCGTATCGACATTTTGAGTGACCAATTCATACAATTCGAACTGGACTTATTAGCAGTTTCAGTAACCCATATCCCACGGGTAGGAAGCATGAAATTAGGTGATATAGAATTTGTTTGCTCAGGCAGGAAGGCTGGGGTAAAATAGACAGGGAGTAGGGCTCATCATGAATAAGGACGCTGCCAAGTCTTTTTCAGGCTCGGAAGGTATAAATAATAGAACACTAATTGATCATTTTATGACTAAAAAGTTTAGGGTATCAGTTATAGAAGTATACTGCCCTGTAGAACCGACTGACGGAGATACTAGTGATTCAGATGAATTTTACTTACAGTTACATGAGCAAATAGACAGGATTCCAGGTAGAATGATGTTTTTACTAAGAGATTTTAACGCCCAGGTCGGTAGAAATAGGGATAGACAGTATCCTAGCCTAGGTAAATTTGGTGTAGGAAAAGAAAACAGTAATGACTACACACTTCTGAAATTTTGTTAGCATAATAATCTAGTTATAACCAAAACGGTGTTTGGTCATAAAATGGCTCACAAGCCAAGATCTTGGCTTGTGCTCTTGAAGAGCCAAGATCTTGGCTCTTCTATCAACAAAAGTCGAGATCCTGCACAGACAGTCTCAAGCCTATCTCCTTTACTTTGTCAGGTCACAATTAACTATTGTGTATCCGGCTCTCCTTCCCCCTTCTACCAAAAGCATTTGAACCAAGGTTCAAGTTTAAGAAGTAGTATTGAAAAAAGTTATCACACTAGCACAGAAAGCAACGACAGTAGACATAAACATGTAACATTATAAAAACATTGTCGTTTTTTGTCAGGTACATTGTAAAAACATATAACCTTGTTGGTACATCATGTTATTTGTCAGGTACATCATAAACATATAACATTACAAAAACATTGTCGGTTTTTGTCAGGTACACGGTGAAAACACATAACCTTGTTGGTACATCATGTTTTTGTCAGGTACCTCATAAGCATATAATATTATAAAAACACTGTCGTTTTTTGTCAGGTATATTGTAAAAGCATATAATCTTGTCGGTACATCATGTACTTTGTCAGGTACATAATAAACATATAACGTTACAAAAATATTGTCGTTTTTTGTCAGGTACATTATGAAAACATGTAACCTTGTCGGTATATCATGTTTTTTGTAAGGTACACGATAAGTATATAACATTATAAAAACATTATCGTTTTCTGTCAGGCACACTATAAAAATATATAACCTTTCGGTATATCATGTTTTTCGTCAGGTACATTGTAAAAACATATAACCTTGTCGGTACATGATAAGCATATAACATTTTAAAAACATTGTCGTTTTTTGTCAGGTACATTTTGAAAACATATAACCTTGTCGGTATATCATGTTTTTTGTCAGGTAAATGATAAGCATATAACATTATAAAAACATTGTCGTGTTTCGTCGGGTACATTGCAAAAACATATGACGATGGTCCCGATTGACCTATCATTTAAAAACAAAAACAACAAAATAAAACATTACAAGAGAAAAATCTTCATTTATTTAGGATTTCTACAAACGCTAGCACAAAGCTCTTTCTATAAAACTCAGTTCTTGCATTGATAGGATTTAGAACCGGAATTTTTTGGCTTTTGATAGAGGTAAACGGGACTTTTGTGGGCAATAAGGGGCTGGGAGTAGATATTAAAAACGTGGGCTAAGACACAGATTATTCTCGAAATTAGTGCAATAAGTAATAGGTCGGGCTGCAAAGGTGGAGAGGCGGAATTCCTTGAGGAGGAGAATGTAAAGCACTTTGTCCGGGTGTAAATAATTCTCAGGTCTCTCTTCTGCCTACTTTTGGTATTTTAACTAGCTACAACGAATATATATATATATATATATATATATATATATATATATATATATATATATATATATATATATATATATATATATATATATATATATGCGTATATGTATATAATTTTTATAATGAATATATATAATGTTCATTATTCAGTCGTACATATAATTCATTATTCAGATACGGGTTATAGCAGCTTTAATTGCACCCAGTAAATGACCCTGTATTACAACCAGAAACTGCAGCTGGTGATGCATTGGTTGTTCCAAAAATAATTGCACCATTTAATACTTAATTACACCATCAGAAAGCACTGCATTGTCATGATGTCCTGAAACACACAAAACTTGTCCGATTTTATTACACCTCGTAATGCTTTTTTTTCACCCGTATTTTGTATATGAAAATTCCGCACGGTAAGACGTTTATTATTCCACCATTAAATACACAATTAACTATTGTGTATCCGGCTCTCCTTCCCCCTTCTACCAAAAGCATTTGAACCAAGGTTCAAGTTTAAGAAGTAGTATTGAAAAAAGTTATCACACTAGCACAGAAAGCAACGACAGTAGATCAGCTCTCTCTTTTCTTACCTTGACATATTGGATTATATTCTTACCTTGACAGTTCCCAAATCCATAGGTTTTTTGATAATTTGATGATAGTCACTTAAACCAAGTAGGTCCGCATCCACAGGTTTGTAGAATGGCCAGGCATATTGCTGAATAGAAATAATGATAGTCAAGTTATGATTATAACATGCTACAAAGCACTAATACGTCTAACATGTTTAAGAACTTTCACAAGTAGTTAAAACACCAAAGAAAAAGAAAATAAAATCTCTATGTTTTAATTGATTAAGCCAATCAGATTGATTAAACATATATCAGACAGTTCGTGGTAACGAACTGTGGTATGGAGCGACCCGGCTCAATAGTAACCGATACTCTAAAAAATGGAATTTTGATACCAATAGTTACATCAAAAGAATCGCATTTTAATGCTGATTTTAAATATATAAGTTTCATCAAGATCAGCTATACCCATCAAAAGTTACGAGCCTCAGCGTATCAGAGAACCTTATTGTAGAAGTTTCAAGCTCCTATCTACAAAAATGTGGAATTTCGCATTTTTTTGCCAGAAGACAGATCACGGATGCGTGTTTATTTGTTTGTTTGTTGTTGTTTTTTTTTCCAGGGGTGATCGTATCGACTGAGTGGTCCTAGAATTTTGCGAGAGGGATCATTCTAACGGAAATTAAAAGTTCTAGTGCCCTTTTTAAGTGAACAAAAAAATTGGAGGGCACCTAGGCCCCCTCCCACGCTCATTTTCTGCCCAAAGTCACCGGATCAAAAATTCTGAGATAGCCATTTTATTCACCATAGTCAAAAAACCTATTAACTATGTCTTTGGGGATGACTTACTCCCCCACAGTCCCCGTGGGAGGGGCTGCAAGTTAGAAACTTCGACTAGTGTTTACATATAGTAATGGTTATTGGGAAGTGTACAGACGTTTTCACAGGGATTTTTTTTGTTTAGGGGGGGGGGTTACTTGGGAAGATATTTCCATGAAGAAACTTCTCATGGGGGGAGAGAATTTCAATGAAGGGGGCGCAGGATTTTCTAGCAATATTTGAAAAAACAATAAAAAAAAATATGAAAAGTTTTTTCTACTGAAAGTAAGGAGCAGCATTAAAACAAAACGAACAAAAATTATTACGCATATGAGGGGTTTACCTCCTCGTTATACCTCACTCTTTACGCTAAAGTATTTTTAGTAATTTCAACTATTTATTCTACGGCCTTTGTGATTCAGAGTTCATTCTTAAGGAATTGGGAAAAAATCTAAGCTTTAGTGTAAAGAGCGAGGTATCGACGAAGGTTGAACCCCCTCATATACACAATAAAACCATACGAATATAGAAGTCCGTTTCGTAAGTTACGTATATTTTTTACCAATGAAAACGTTTGTAAAAAATTATACATTCTAGTTGTTTTTTTTTTAAGTAATCAAAAACTTGGAGGGCAACTAGGCCTCCTCCCTCCCTTCTTTTTCTCAAAATCTTCCGATTATTTGCAATTAATTAATATGAAAATTTCGTTTTAATTATTTATGGGCAGAGAGCCAAGATCAAAACATGCGTTAATTCAAAAACGTCCAGAAATTAAATAAAAAAAACAAGTTTTTTAAATGAAAGTAAGGAGTTACATTAAAACTTAAAACGAACAGATATTACTCCGTATATGAAAGGGCTTTTCCTCCTCAACGCTCCGCTCTTTACGCTAAAGTTTCTTAATGTTTTAAAAATAGAGTTAAGAGAAAGTGTCAAACTTTAGCGTAAAGAGCGAGGCGTTGAGGAGGAAAAGCCCTTTCATATACGGAGCAATTTCTGCTCGTTTTAAGTTTTAATGTTGCTCCTTAATTTCATTAAAAAAAAAACTTGTTGTTTTTTTAATATCCTTAAAAACGAAAAGTTCAGTTATTATCAAAATATGCAATTATGCACTTCCGTGTCGTAAGGGACTAAAAAAACAACAAAAAGCGTGGATCTAAAATGAAAAAATAAAGCTAAAACACTATGCGCGACACAGCTGAATAAAGTACAGCGCTGAAGGCGTAGATTGTCTTTGGGAATCAACAGAGTCCATGTTCAAACTTTGGCGTATATCCGACATCAGAGAAAAGAACTGCCCTAATTGTCAACTTACAAATGCTCGTCTTTGTTCTTTAGCTAGCCTTCGACGAATCCAGAGATGCCTGCGGAGCAGAACAAAGAGTGATTGAGCTCTAGATATTCTTCTGTTGACGTCTTGACCGGATGCTCTTTCCGAATCCGATTCGGAACCCTGACAGATAAATCAACCTTTTCAAGCGGGATACTATAGAGGGCAAGTTGATCGTCCGTTGTAGCATTCAGATCAACTACTTTCGTTTTCTTTGTATTTACCCTTAGGGCAAAGTAGGCTGAGAAACGAACCACTTCGTCAGGCATTTACTGGGCTGAGTGTGGGCTCGAGGCACCAAGATTTACATCGTCTACGTAATCGAGATCCGTTAAAATGACGTTTCTACCAACTACTATTTGGTCAAATCTCCGTAGAGCATTTCGAGGGACTAATAGAAATAATAGTTGAAAAAGACCCGAGAGAGTAAACAGCCTTTTTTGACATCACATTTTACACAGCACCTGCCGTGCAAAAAGTAGCAAAAGGCAACATAGTAGCAATGTTACTTGGTAGTTTTCATAGCACAGTGAAATATGTTGGAAGATTTTGTCTGAAAATATCCTTTTTACATATAAAAATACTTTTTGCTCAAAGAAAAGTTGTTAAAGCACAAGTTTTGCTGCTAAAGTGTCGGTAGCTTCTGAAATTCTGTCAAATTCTATTACTGACAGCTTTGGAACTTTTTCCATACCTGCATAGAACAGTAAAGAATCTTCGCCATAGATTCACACTAGGGATGCACATACTTGGTAATAAGCTTCCCGGATGTTGACGAATCCCAGAGGCACATTATCTTTAACGAGAATCTTCCACAAAATTTGCCGTTAAATCCTATGAATATGCTGATGAGGGGAAGGATTAAAAGTGCTAGCTTAGAGATCAGCTTAGAATCCTAAGGAGTCAAGAAGAATAATTTCCAAACCACTGACTATGACAAGATTTTTCAGCTGATAAGATGCAAAGGAAATGTGGAGGACACTTCTAATGAAACAAATATTCAACAATTGTTGAAGTTGTTCACTGAATGATCAACAAATATCAAAATTCGTAACAATAGTAAGGAAAGGGGAAGAGCGTAGGACCAGCTTTAACACTACAGGATAAGATATGTTATATAGATAAGATATAAGAAATAACGGTGAGAATAACAAAAACTTTGAAACTTAAGGAGAGGCTAGAGAACTACATCCCTCCCCCCACGTTCATCCATGGTTACACTTATCTTGATATTTTTTATCTTTTGAAAAATCAATCAATGTGACATTTTCACTCACTCTTAAAGTACCTAGGACAGTGCAAATGAAGTCTTATTGTTTGAATTGGTTAAGTGAAAATTTGCGCAACCACAAATGCCTTAAGACATCAGGAAAAATGAGATTTTTTTTTAAATTAAAAAGACCATCATATGCAGTCATGAAAGTACTGGTGGAACTGGGACTAAACTAAAAAAAGTGGGAGAAATAAGCTACAAACAGGTTAAAAAGGTACATTTTTAATTAGATTGGCATCCAAAGAGAACCAAATTACCGTAATACGAGTTCCTGGTAACTAAAGAATAGCGAAAAATGAAGTGGCAAATGAAGCAGCCAAGCCTGTGACACTGTTGGGATACTATGGTCCAGAACCTTTCATCCACATTCCTTAGAGCTGCTGGAAGGCGGCGGCGAGGAGTTGTGGCAACGAGAGACCGTAAAAAAGTGATTTAGGAAGGTGGATGCAAAAAAAAACTAAGGAATTACTCCTAAAGTTTAACCCCACCTAAACAGGTCTGAGATGAGAATGGTTACAGAAGCCATAACAGGAATTGGAAATTTTGGGAAATATATTCCCGAATAAGAATTACTGAATCCAAATTATGCCAAAAGTGCGAGCTTGCTAATGTGAAAACAAGAAGGATCTGATTGAAGAATGCCCAGCTATGATTAGAAACCAGCATGGAATATTTCTCAACATTATTATTAAGCTGGAGGACATAGTCTTATGGTCTTCTCGCCAGGGTAAAGGACCAGTTTGATGAGAGAACCCTTGGTCGGGTATATAATACGTTTTTTGCACCACATGTGCTATTTTTGACACCTGTTTGGAAATTTTTCTCTGGATCTGATAAAAAGCAAATCTCATCGCTGTTCTTTAGGTTCTGCAAGTATTTTCTTAGTATCCCCATTTGGATTCGTAATAGTTATATTTCGCGACGGTGTGGTGTTGAGATTTGTCAAAACATGGACGGACTGTCACGTAGATTTGCTGATTGCTGCAACCGAATTATTGATTTTCCACTGACTTGCCTTCTATCAAGTGCCTAGCGCCGCCAGCAGTGAAAACTTAGGATGTTCAAACCATATACTAGAGCATGAAGAAGACAATGAATAAAGGGTTGATTCAGTTATATTTATGGAATGTGCTGAAGGGAGCGGGAGTAAGTTAGAAGAGCCGTACTGGTACCGGTATATTGGTAAACAATATTCTAGAGCATGAATAAGACAATGAATAAAGGGTTGATTCAGTTATATTTATGGTATGTGCAGAAGGGAGCGGGAGTAAGTTTGAAGAGCCGTAGGCAGCTCAAGTACCCACACTTCCCACAAGACTTCATTAGAAATACGTCAATTTCATAAGGAGAACCCTTTGGTAGCTGATTGGAGGATAAATTATTTGAATAAAAAAGTGTTTTACGTGTTGTGCGTGTTCATTTTTTTCTTTGTTTTTCTGTGCCCTTATTGTTTTTCTTTGCATTTTTTATACTCATCTTTGGTGCATTTATGCTGTATGCAGAGGGTAACAATGAATTGTTATTATTATAGTGAAGGAGGGAGAAATCCGAGAGTTGACAAAGTATATCATAAGGGCCGGGAGGCTAAATCAGTCATTGAACCCCCAACCACGAATGGAGCATAGTGTTTGAGGTGTGAAAGCAATGTGTCTTAGAGGTTTGACCATCAATCCAGTGATAGTGGCCCCCCTCTTTAATAATAACGATAACATAGCTTTAATTTAAAGGTGCAGGCAAGTTTAAGAATCAACACATTGTTATTGCCTGAATTTTTAGTGATGAAAAGCGTTGTTAAATTTGAATAGTTAGTCTTAATGATTTGTTTTCACGGTTAAAGTGGCAATACTGACAAAAATGGTAGGCTAATAATTTTTAAAGAACCAAAAGAAAAATCTTAGAAAATTGCAGTTTCCCGGCATGAACAGACCTAAGATGTGTATTATTGTACATCAGAGGTCAAAAATGTTTCTGTTCCAGTCAAAGATACGTTTGCCAATTCAAAAAAAAGCGAATATTTAGCTTAAGAAAGAATTATACCTTGAAATGTTGTTTTGCCATCTATAGATGGCACGGCACTATTTGTAGATCCAGCTATTAGTGCATATAGCGCATCAAGGCATTGACTAGTGCTGTTGACCTTAAATCCTGCTGACAGCTGTAATAATCTGTTCAAAACAGAGTTCCGCTTAATCTGTTCTAGTTAGTTAAAATCTGTTCCAGTTAGAGCTGTTCCAGCTCTAACTGGGATTGTCACAGATCTTTTCAAACGTCACCTACAACCTGCAGCACTGTCATCTACAATAATTGATCATTTAATCCCCTCCCAATACAAAAGCAAGGATTTAAATCCAATGGATATTAGTATTATTGAGTACGCTGTTGCTTGACTGCTAAGAGTCCAAATACCAAGAACATTAAAATAGAACATTTTTTGCCTCCCTAGACCCATCTTAGGTGTATTCATTCCTGAGAATCGGGATTTTTTAAGATTTTCCATTTAATTGTTCCAAAATTAATACCTCATTATCGTCAGCGTTGTAAATTTGAACTGTGAAAAAATATGCAACACTAACAAATCAAATTTGATACAATATTTCTTCAGCAAAAATTCAAACATCAACAATTTCTCAATTTCTAATACCACTACGCTATCAAAAGCAAGCTACATCTTCTTTAACTTATACGGTACAATATGTCTTTTGCTTATTTTTAACCGACGTTTCCTTCTTTTTTTATGTACTACTGTTAATAACTGCATATAGAGGACCTGTCACTAAAAATTGGATTCCCGATTATGCCTAGTTTTTAAAAATGTATATGGTTATGTTAGTTCTCACTTAACTAGTTCCCACAATCTAACTCCTTTTCAATGTCCCTTTCAATGGCACTTGAACGTAATCCTTCTGACTGTGACTTGAGACCTTACAGTGTCTAATTATTCAAAATATTTCTGTGCAGCTACAAATAATTTAGCAATGAATTGCCAGGCCAGATTCACCGATGACGGCCAGCAAAACGCCCCTTTAAATAGTCCCATAGACTACACCCCATCTGTGATCAAAAAGTAAGATTTGTGTATGTGGTGTATGAAACAGTTACAAATAATTTAGTAATGAGTTATCATAGCAGTAGCGGTGAAAGTTGTCAGCAAATAGACCCTGTAAAGACCCCATAGCCCCATCTGTGATGAAAACGCAGCAAAATTCTTTTTATAACATTGAATATATTTTAAAGATTACAAGCATAAGACTATATGACGATTGATGCTGCTTAACTTCCTTCTATATTTGCTGACATTTTATTTTAGATTGAGTCACAAGAAAGGGCCATATTCTGGCATTTTGGCCTACAATAAGACAAGTTTGGCCTAAACAAGTTCAAAATATTATCTAGCAAAAATTCTGAGAACTATTGGAAAGAGTATTTACACAGCCTCAGAGTCTCACAGGCTACACCGATGTGTGGTGCATCATTCGCCACTAAAAATGCCTGCACTCTATAGAAAATGAGTTTGCACACTGGAATAAACTTAAGTTACATTATAAAGATTGTAATTTTTGATACTTCATCTATCTACTTTCTGCAAACAGCACGTGTTACTTTGGCCACTTTTGCTTTTTCTTGTCAGGTCATAATAAGGAAATACCTTCTTTTTCTGGGGCCCTTGAAATAATGGTAACAAACAGGGCCCAAAATGATCGGAATCTTTATTAAAGGAAACACTTTCTAATCTCTGTCGAAGTCTGGCCATATTCTAGTAGATTTACTTTGATGCTCATTTTTTTAGGCTTTTGAAACAATGGTAAAGGTTGCACCAACAGCCCATAGTATCTAAGCGTTTAACTTATGAAAACAAGAAAGAAAATAATAAATGAAGAGAGAAAAATCAAATAGGTGAAAAAAAACGAGGATTTCGTCAGCCAGTAGCAAAATATGCAGATGAAAATCAAGCAAATATTTCGAGAAGGACCTCCGCCAAGTCGTTCTTAGTGCTAAAAAAAAATGTAAGAAAGAGGAAAAAAACAACAACAGAAACTAACCTTCTTAAGTGGACTTAAGTCTCAGAACGTATCTAAGCGTTTAAAAACCCGATTTAAAACAAAATCACCTAGTGAAAAGAAACTTCATTTAAAGGTGAGCCCCCCCCCCCTCCCCCTCTGCATCTTGAAAAAAAAGGAAAATTGCTTTTGTGCATGAGTAGTAGTGACCTGTATCCTTCTTACCAGAAAGGGCCTGAGTTTGACAAACAGGCTCCGAAACACTGTCAATATTATTAAAAAGAAAACACTTTCTAAGCTATATCGAAATTTGACCGCTTTCTAGTAATCATACAACGATGATGCATTTCTTGGGCTTTTGAAATAATGATAACAGAATCTAAATTAATATTAATATTAATAAAAGAAAATGAGCATGCAAATAGCAAATTATAATTATTATCATGATAATAATTATAACAGCAGAACTGATCAAAACAATAAAAGAAACAATACAAAACTTACTGCATGTTTTTTGGAGAACAGCTCTTTTAATATTTCGGAGCAATACTTCAACGAACCTAACAAGCTCCCGTGCTTCCCAGAATTCTGAAAAAAGAAAAAAAAAACTAAAAAAAAAAACCTTAAAGAACTTAAAAGAATATATAAAATTTATAAGAATATATATATATATATATATATATATATATATATATATATATATATATATATATATATATATATATATATATATTTATAAGAATAATATCATAAGAATTAATATTAATAACAATATATAATATAATAATAATATTATAGGAATAATAATATATAATATAATATTATATAATATATAATATATTTATAAGAATATATAAAATTTACTTAAAAGAATATAGCTCCCGTGCTTCCCAGAATTCTGAAAGAAAGAAAAAACTAAAAAAAACCTTAAAGAACTTAAAAGAATATTTTAAGAACCTTAAGAAAACTTCGTGGTAAAGAACTGTACATAAGGAGCGAGTCGTATTACTGGGAGCCAAAACAAAAAATATTTTAGTTACACTATATAAGTCAAAAGAAATGTTTTTATATAGACTATAAATGAATAAAATTGATTAAGTTTAAAGTTGTCCACCAAAAGTTACGAGCCTCATAAATTTGTTTGGTTTTTATAAAGGGATAAAACACCCTTAAAAATGCAAGTGATCTTAATGAAAAGTATATTACAAATTAAGCATATCAGAGAAGCCAATTGCGGAGGTTTTCGAGTCCTTATCTACAAAAATACTAAATATCGTATTTTTTACGAGAAGGATAAAGACATTTTGATAACAATATACTAAACGTTTCATGGTAACGAACAATAGAAGTTTTTTGTTCAATAAATGATGCTAGTAATGAAATGAAACAACACCAGATGTTACTGATTCCCATCATATAGGGCTCGAGTTTTTTATTGTTTTAAAAAGTAGATTTATGAGAAAGAGTCAAACTTTAGCGTATAGAGCGGGGCGTTGAGGAAGGGACAGCCCCTTTCATATACGGAATAATTCCTGTTTGTTTTAAGTCTTAATGTCGCTCCTTACTTTCAGTTAAAAACTTACTTTCACTTGTTTTTTTTTATATTTAATATCTGAACGTTTTTGAATTAATGCAGGTTTTGATTTTGGCTCACCATAAACACAAATTAAAACAAAATTTGCAAACTAACTTTACTCTTTTTTTTTCGCTAAATGGCTTTCTCAAAGTTTTGATTAGACGATTCTGAGAAAAAGAGCCGGGGAATGGGGCCTAGTTGCCCTCCAATTTTTTTTTTTTTTTTTACTTAAAAAGGCCGCTAGAACTTCTAATTTTATTTACGAACGTTATTACTAGTAATAAATACATGTAACTTACAAATTAACTTACCTAAAAAAAAAAACTATATTCGCATATTTTTATTACGTATATAGGGGGGTTCGCCCCCTCATCAATACCTCACTCTTTACACTAAAGTTCGAATTTTGTTCCAATTCTTTAAGAATGATCCCTGAATCACAAAGGCCGTAGAATAAATGCTTGAAATTACTAAAAATACTTTAGCGTAAAGAGCGAGGTATTGAGGACGGGAAGAGCCCTTTCATATACATAGTAATTTCTATTCGTTCTATCTTTTAATGTTGCTCCTTCCTTTCAGTTACTTGTTTTTTTATTTAATTTCTGAAAGTTTTTGAATTAACGCAGGTTTTGATTCTGGCTCTCCGTGCATGAAAAATAAAAAAAAAATTGGCATATTAATTTTACTTTTTTGGCTAAATGACTTTCCCAAAGTTTTGATCGGACAATTTTAAGAAAAAAGGGCGGGGAAGGGGGCCTAGTTGCCCTCCAATTTTTTGGTTACTTAAAAATACCACTAGAACTTTCAGTTTGATTTACGAATGTTTTTAATAGCAATTGATATACGAGACTTACAAAATAACTTGCGTGATGAACTTCTATATTCGTATATTTTTATTACGTATATAAGGGGGTTGGCCCCCTCTTCAATACCTCGCTCTTTATACTAAAGTTGGAATTTTGTTCCATTCTTTAAGAATGACTCCTGAATCACAAAGGCCGTCTAATTAGAATAATAGCTCTTATAAAATTACTAAAAATACTTTACGGTAAAGAGCAAGGTATTGAGGAGGGGACGAATCCCCTCATATACGTAATAATTTCTGTTCGCTTTATCTTTTAATGTTGCTCCTTACTTTCAGTTAAAAAACTTGTTTTTCTTTATTTTAATCTCTGAACGTTTCCGAATTAATGCAAGTTTTGATTTTGGCTCATCTTACATGAATAATTAAAATAAAATTTGCATATTAATTTTACTTTTTTTGGCTAAATGGCTTTCTCAAAGTTTTGATCGTTCGATTTAAAAAAAAAAGTGCGTGGGAAAAGGGCGTGGGAGAGTGCCTAGTTGCTCTCCGATTTTTTCGGTTGCCTAATAAGGTCACTAGAACTTTTAATTTTATTTATGAACGTTTTTATTACTAATTAATATACGTAACTTACAAATTAACTTACGTAACGAACTTCTATATTCGTAAATTTTTTTAAGTATATGAGGGGGTTCGCCCTTTTGTCAATACCTCGCTCTTTGCACATTTGTTAAATATCGTTAATTAAATATCGTTAATTAAACATTAGTTGATTAAATATTTAAATTTATTTAAAATATCGACTGTCATCTACTTCTGCTAATTAGAAGTTGAATCTTTGATTTATATAGTCTGAGCCTAGTTTGGATTATCTATACCAGCCCCCACCCCTCAAATCCGTCCATGAGCTCAGTTTACTTTTAAGGAAGTGTGAATAATTAAATTACATTTTGTTTCTCATGTATTCATGTTATTTGACACAATAAATTCGTATCGTATCACAAGTTGTTTTGCTCACACATTTTGCGCAATTAACAAGGAAATTAAAAAAAATCACACAAATACAATATTATTAAGACTAAACGAAGAATAACCTAAAAGGGAAACTCAGTAAAAATTAAAGAAAATTGTTAATAATTTAAGAAATTTTAAACTTTAACTACAATTTAAATTTTTTTTAGATTTACTTTATACGTTTGTTTACTTTAAAATTCATGTTCAATTTGAAACCTGAATAGTGACAAAAAGAAGTCTTAAATAAAGAGAAAATCCGAAAACAGGTGCGGGCAGATTGAAACTTGTGACGAAAAGATTTTTCTACGGATTTTTTTGGGGGGATTTTTTTATGGCCTACAACTAACAAGAATTATGTTACCTGGTTTGACATGTCCTTGACAACCTTCTTAACCTGTCTTCCGGAAGATTCGCTTCGAGATCCAATAGATGAAACAGAATTCTGGGAGTTAGTCCATTTTGGCACTTTGGATACAGCAGCAGTGCTTTCTAAAGAGTTCCCAGTAGTAGTGTCAGCTTTCCTTTTTACGCCTTTCATGTGTTGCTGCAAAAATATCACAACTCAAGCTATTTGATGGTCTTTTTAATTTAATTTGTTGCTGCATAAATAATTTTGCTGCAAAAACGACTAACTTCATTTAGTGGAATTCTTGTTTAATTTTTTACTGCAGAAATAATGTTGCTACAAAAAACATGTTTCTTCAAAAACAAGTGTTGTTGTGCAAAATTATGCACAACAACACTTGTTGTTGTGCATAATTTTGTTATTAGTTGTTGTTGTGCATGTTATTAGTGCTCCAAATTATGGTGCTCCAAAGTGTGCTGTTGCAAAATTAAAGTACATGAAAATACTAAATAGACTTCTTAGTATATGTGTTACAGCAAAAAAAAATAAAACAACTCGAGCAACTTAATAGTTTTCTTTTTCAATTTGTTGCTGCAAAAAAAAACTTACTGCACAATACGTGGCGCTCTAAAAATTTGCGCCTCTAAAAATAATGCTGCTGCACAAACGCGTTACCACATAAAAGAACCAGCTATTCAATAGAATTTTAATTAAATACGGGAAGGGAAAATGATGCTGTTATACCCGGTGTGTTGCTATAAAAATAAACCGACTCAAGCTATTCTATGGATTTTCTTATTAAATGTGTTACTTTAAAAGTAACGTTGCTGCACAAAACCTATACTGCAAAAATAAAGCAACCTAATCGATCTAATGGAATCTTTATTAAATGGGCTACTTCAAAAAAATTTTCTTATCAAAGGTATTTATGCAAAAATTATGTGGCTAAAAAATAAAACAGCTGCTGCACAAACGTTGCACATGCTGCTGCACAAACGCGTTACCACATAAAAAAGAACAGCCCAAGTTATTCAATGGAATTTTAATTAAATACGGTGCAAGGAAAATGATGCTGTTATACCCGGTGTGTTGCTATAAAAATAAACCGACTCAAGCTATTCTATGGATTTTCTTCTTATTAAATGTGTTACTTCAAAACTAACGTTGCTGCACAAAACCTATACTGCAAAAATAAAGCAACCAAAAATAATTTTTCAAAAATAATTTTTCAAAAATAATTTTTCAAAAATAATTTTGCTGTAAGATATGTGTTGCTACAAAAAAACCAGTACTGCAACTAAATCAAGCAAATCGAGTTATTTAATGAACTTTTTTTTTCTTATCAAAGGTGTTGATGCAAAAATTATGTGGCTAAAAAATAAAACAGCTTAGGCTATATCATTGATTTTTCATTAAATGTGTTGCCATAGAAGAAAAAAACAAGCTACTTAATTTGTACTTTCATCAAATGTTTTGCGACAAAACCAATGTAGCTGAAATAAAAACGTATTGCCATAAAAATAAAAACATACATCGGATTTAATGGATTTTCTATGAAGTCTCTTGATCCGAAAATTAAATGATTTAAGCTCTTTAATACTTTTTATAGAAAAAAGACCAATTAACAGCAATGAACAATGAGAAGTTGCTAATACTTCCAGGAACTAATGCTATTTATCAAACAGTTTGTGGTAACGAACTGTAGTAAGGATCGACCAGGTTTAATAGTAAGCAAACTCTAAAAAACGAAATTCTGATACCAATAGTTACATCAAAAGAATCATATTTTAATGCTGATTTTAAATATATAAGTTTCACCAAGATTAGACTTACTCATCAAACGTTACGTGCCTGAGAAAATTTGCCTTATTTTAGAAAATAGGGGGAAACACCCCCTAAAAGTCACAGAATCTTAAAAAAATCACACCATAAGATTCAGCCTATCAGAAAACTCTACTGTAAGAGATTCAAGCTCCTACTTATAAAAATGTGGAATTTTGTATTTTTTTGCCAGAAGACAGATATCGGATGCGTGTTTTTTTTTTTTTTTTTCCTGAGGGGTGATCGTATCGACCCAGTGGTCCTAAAATGCCAAGAGGGCTCTTTCTAACGGAAAATAAAAGTTCTAGTACCTTTTTTAAGTGACCAAAAAAATTGGAGGGCACCTAGGCCCCCTCCCACGCACATCTTTTCCCTAAAGTCACCGGATCAAAATTTTGAGATAGCCATTCTGTTCAACTTAGTCAAAAACCTAATAAATATGTATTTGGGGACGACTTACTCCCCCACAGTCCCCGTGGGAGGGGCTGCAAGTTACAAACTTTGACAATTGTTCAAACAGTTCGTGGTGACGAACTGTAGTAAGGACCGACTCGGCTCAATAGTAACCAAAACTCTAAAAAATAGAATTTTGACACCAATAGCTACATCAAAAGAATCAGATTTTCATGCTGATTTTAAATGTATAAGTTTCATCAAATTTAATCTTTTTCACTAAAAGTTACGAGCCTGAGAAAATTTACCTTATTTTGGAAAATAGGAGGAAAAACCCCCTAAAAGTCATAGAATCTTCGAAATCACACCATCAGATTCAGCGTATCAGAGAACCCTACTGTAGAAGTTTCAAGCTCCTATCTACAAAAATGTGGGATTTTGTATTTTTGCCAGAAGGCAGATCACGGATGCGTGTTTATTTGTTTTTTATTTGTTTTTTTCCCAGAGGTGAACGTATTGACCCATTGGTCCTAGAATGTTGCGAGAGGGCTCATTCTAACGGAAATGAAAAGTCCTAACACCATTTTTAAGTGACCAAAAAAACTAGAGGGCATCTAGGCCCCCTCCCACGCTAATTATTTTCCCAAAGTCAACGGATCAAAATTCTGAGATAGCCATTTTATCCAGCGTAGTCGAAAAACCTTATAACTATGTCTTTGGGGACGACTTACTTCCCCAGAGTCCCCGTGGGAGGGGCTACAAGTTACAAACTTTGACCAGTGCTTACATATTAATGGTTATTGGGAAGTGCACAGACGTTTTCAGGGGGATTTTTAGGTTGGGGGAGGAGTTGAAAAGAGGGGGATAGGTTGGAGGAACTTTCCATCGAGGAATTTGTCGTGGGGGAAGAAAATTTCCATGAACGGAGCGCAGGATTTTCTAGCATAATTTAAAAAAATGGAAAAAATAAATCTCAAAAGGTTTTTTCAACTGGAAGTAAGGAGCAGGATTAAAACTTAAAACGAACAGAAATCATTACGCATATGAGGGGCTCACCTCCTCCTAATACCTCACTCTTTACGCTAATGTATTTTTAATAATTTCAATTATTTATTCTACGGCTTTTGTGATTCAGGGGTCATTCATAATGAATTGGGACCCCCTCATATATGTAATAAAAACATGAGAATACAAAAGTTCATTTTTAAGTAACCAAAAAATCGGAGGGCAACTAGGCTTCCTCACCTGCTCCTTTTTTTCTCAAAATCATTCGATCAAAACTATGAGAAAGCCATTTAGCCCCAAAAAAAATAAAAATTCGTTTTAATTATTCCTCTGCGGAGAGCCAAAATCAAAACATGCATTGATTCAAAAACGTTCAGAAATTAAATAAAAAAAAACAAGTTTTTTTTAACTGAAAGTAAGAAGCGACATTAAAACTTAAAACGAACAGAAATCACTTCGTATATGAAAGGGGCTGCTTCCTCATCAACGCCCCGCTCTTTACGCTAAAGTTTTTTACTGTTTTAAGAAGTAGAGTTGAGAGAAAGAGTCAAACTTTAGCGTAAAGATCGGGGCGTTGATGAGGAAGCAGCCCCTTTCATATACGAAGTAATTTCTGTTCGTTTTAAGTTTTAATGTCGCTCCTTACTTTCAGTTAAATTTTTTTTTTTTTATTTAATTACAAATAGTAATGGTTATTATAAAGGTACAGACGTTTTCAGGGGTACCTTTTCGCTTTAGGGTGGGAGTGAGTCAGGCGAGGGGATTACGTTGGAGGATCTTTCCATGGGGAAATCTATCATGGGGGAAGAGAATTTCCATGAAGGGGGAGCAGGATTTTCTAGTATTATTTTAAAAAAACAATGAGAAAATAAATTAAACAAGAGCTAAGAGCTTATATGGCACTTGTGACGAGGCAAGAAGAGCTAAGAGCCAAGAGCTCATATGGTAGGAGCTCTAACAAAATTCTAAGAATCAACAGATTGATTTAAAAGGAAAATCAGAGGCTTAATGCCGTTCAGGATTTAAAATAAGAGCTCTGAATCACGATGTCCTTCTAAATATCAAAATTCAGTAAGATCCGATCACCCACTCGTAAGTTATAAATACCTAATTTTTTCTAATCTTTCCTCTCCCTTTAGCCCCCCAGATGGTCAAATCTGGGAAAACGACTTTATCAAGTCAATTTGTGCAGCTCCCTGACACGCCTACCAGTTTTCATCGTCCTAGCACGTCCAGAAGCACCAAACTCGCCAAATCACTGAACCCCTCCCCCCAACTCCCCCAAAGAGAGCAAGTCCAGTACGGTTGCGTCAATCACATATCAAGGACATTTGCTTATTCTATCCACCAAGCTTCCCGATTCCTCCACTCCAAGTGTTTTCCAAGATTTCCCCCTCCAACTCCCCCAATTTCAAAAGATCTGGTCGGGATTTGAAATAAGAGCTCTGAGACATGAATTCCTTCTAAATATCAAATTTCATTAAGATCCGATCACCCATTGGTAAGATATAAATACCCCAATTTTCACGTTTTCCAAGAATTCTGGTGTCCCCCTCCAATTCCCCCCCAATGTCACAGGATCTGGTCGGAATTTAAAATTGGAGCTTTAAAGCACAAGATCCTTCTAAATATCAAATTTCATTAAGATCTGGTCACCCTTTCGTAAGTTAAATACCTCAATTTTCAAAATTATCCCCCAACTCCACCAAAGAGAGTGGATCCGATCCGGTTATGTCAGTCCCGTATCTTAGAAAGATTTTTATTCTTCCCATCCAGTTTCATCCTGATCTCTCCGCTTTAAATATTTTCTAATATTTCCGGTCCCCCCCCAATGACGCTGGATCCGGTTGAGATTTATGATAACAGATCTGAGTTACGAGGTACTTCTAAATATGAAGTTTCATGAGGATCCGATCACTCCTTCGTGAGTTAAAAATACGTCATTTTTTCTAATTTTTCAGAATTAACCCCCCCCCCCCCATAGAGCGGATCCGTTCCAATTATGTAAATCACGTATCTAAAACTTCTGCTTATTCTTCCCACCAAGTTTCATCCCGATCCCTCAAATCTAAGCGTTTTCCATGATATTAGGTTCCCCTACCCCGAACTCCCCCCAATGTCACCAGATCCGGTCGGGATTTAAAATAAGAGCTTTGAGACACGATATCCTTCTAAAGGTCAAATTTTATTGAGATCCGATCACCCGTTCGTAAGTTAAAAGTACCTCATTTTTTCTAATGTTTCAGAATTAACCCGTCCCCCCCAACTACCCCAAAGAGAGCGAATCCGTTCCGGTTATGTCAATCATGTATCTAGGACTTGTGCTTATTTTTCCCACCAAGTTTCACCTCAATCCCTCCACTCTAAGTGTTTTCCAATATTTTAGGTTTCCCCCTCCCAAATCCCCCCCAATGTCACCAGATCCGGTCGGGATTTAAAATAACAGTTCTGAGACACGATATCCTTCTAAACAACAAATTTCATTAAGATCTGATCAACCCTTCGTAAGTTAAAAATACTTCAATTTTTCTATTTTTTCCGAATTAACGGGCCCCCCACTCCCCCCAGATGGTCAAATCGGGAAAACGATTTCTAATTTAATCTGGTCCGATCCCTGATATGCCTGCCAAATTTCATCGTCCTAGCTTACCTGGAAGTGTCTAAAGTAGCAAAACCGGGACCGACAGACCGACAGAATTTGCGATTAATAAAAAATATTCACCTGGAAGTAATGAGTAGCATTAAAACTTAACCGAAAAAGAAATATTAGGTATGCAAGGGGGTTCGTCTCCTCCACAATTAAATAAAAAAAACTAGCTTTTTTAAACTGAAAGTAAGGAGCGACATAAAAACTTAAAACGAACAGAAATTACTCCGTATATGAAATGGGTTGTCCCCTCCGCAATCCCTCGCTCTTTACGCTAAAGCTTTTAATTGTTTTAAAAAGTAGAATTATGGCAAAGAGTCAAACTTTACTACAGTTCGTTACCACGAACTGTTTGATTCGTTACCTTGAACTGTTTGATACCTTGCTCTCTTTACGCTAAAGTATTTTTAGTAATTTCAACTATTTATTCTACGGTCTTCGTGATTCAGGGGTCATTCTTAAAGATTTGGGATACAATTCAAGCTTTAGTGTAAAGAGCGAGGTATTGGCGAGGGGGCAAACCCCTTCATATACGTTATAAAAATACACAAATATAGAAGTTCGTTACGTAAGTTAATTCTTAAGGTATGTATGTTTATTGCAAACAAAAACGTTCGTAAATAAAAAAATATAAAAATCTAGTTGCATTTTTATATAACCAAAAACTTGAGGGTAGCTAGGCCAGCTCCCACACTCTTTTTTATCAAAATCATTCGACCAAAACTATGAGTAAGCCATTAGCAAAAATTATTCATGTGCGATGAGCCAAAATCAAAACATGCATTAATTCTAAACCGTTGAGAAATTAAATAAAAAAAAACAATTTTTTTTAACTGCAAGTAAGGAGCGACATTAAAACTTAAAGCGAACCGAAATTACTCCGTATATGAAAGAGGTTGTCCCCTCCGCAACCCCTCACTCTTTACGCTAAAGTTTTTTTTAATTGTTTTAAAAAGTTGATTTGTGACAGAGTCAAATAAAAAAATAAAAATAATAAATACAAAGCCAATTAAGGTATATAAACAAGAGTAGTGATACTCCCCCCTTCTAAACGGCCTATGCTTCATTTGCTCTCTACTGAAATCAATGTTTATGTCTAGATTTCTTACTTTTTATAATACTAACAAAAACAAAACAATACCACTCGGCTTATCAAGGCTTATAAATAAGTGTTCCTACCCCCTCCCTCTCTAACCTTGCAAAGGGCTTGAATTTCACTTTGCCATTGGCGTTTTGTTCAAAACAATGTGAATTTTGAGCAGTGTGTTTTTATTTGATATAACAGAAAAAACGACACAACAACAAAATACCATTTTCATACATACCGTTCAAACAGTTCGTGGAAACGAACTGTAGTAAGGAGCGACCCGGCTCAATAGTAACCGAAACTCTAAAAAACGAAATTTTGACTCTAATTTTGATACCATTAGTTACATCAAAAGAATCGCATTTTTATGCTGATTTTAAATATATAAGTTTCATCAAGTTTAGTCTTACCCATCAAAAGTTATGAGCCTGAGAAAATTTGCCCTATTTAGAATATAGGGGGCATCAAATCCTAAAAGTCATAGAATCTTAACGAAAAGCACACCATCGGATTTCAACGTATTAGAGAACCCAACTGTAGAAGTTTCAAGCTCCTATCTAAAAAAAAATGTGGAATTTTGTATTTTTTGCCAGAAGACAGATCACAGATGCAAGTTTTTTTATTGTTTTAAAAAGTAGAGTTGTGAGAAAGAGTCAAACTTAAAAAGAGCGGGGCGTTGAATAGGGAACGGCCCCTTTCATATACGGAATAATTTCTGTTCGTTTAAAGTTTTAATGTCGCTCCTTACTTGCAGTTAAAAATTACAAATGGAATCCCCATTCTTGTTTATAAGTCTTTTTGATATTTTTTTTTATATATTGCAGTTGCTGTTATCATAGGCAGCGCAATAGCGTTGACTAAGTAAAGAGCAATGTTAGCACAATGAATTTTTTTTTACCCCGGCACTTTGTATCGAAGGAGTTGTCGTAGAAACTTCGAAAAGGGCTCATTCGATGGGGAATTGAAAGGGCTAGTGCCATTTTTAATAATCGAAAGTGATTGTAGGGCAACCAACCTATCTCCTACGCCCATAATTTCCCCAAACACATTCAATCAAAAATAGAGATCGCCATTTTGTTTAGCTTAGTTAAAAGGGCCGGAAATTATGCCTTTAAGGATGACACCCCCCCCCACGGTCCTCAGGGCAAGAGTCCTAAGATGCCTGGGGGCATCTAAGGTTTATTTTATAGAAAGGGTGGTCATATAAAATTCAGGGGCTCATTGGATTGGTAATCAGAAGTTCTAGTCCCCTTTTTAAGATTCGGAGTGATCAGAGATCAGAACCCCCCCCCCCACACACACACACCTCGTATTTTCTCAAAATGCACCTGATGGAAATTTTGACATTGCCATTTGTTGTCGTAGACACTTCACAAAGGCTCATTCGAGTGGAAATTGAAAGGGCTAGTGCTCTTTTCAATAGTCAAGAGCGATTAGAGGGGGAAAAGTCCCCCTCCATGACCATAATTCCCCAAACCCATCCAATCAAAATTTTGAAAAATTTTGGCCCCATTTATAATAAATTTATTAATTTGAATTTTTTTTTTATGTCAGAATATTTTTTTTCAATTTTCAATTCTTTTTATTTACACTCAATCACCAAAAAACATACACAACTCTCCCATGAAGGGCACAACTGTGTCCTGCGCGGGAGCGCATGGCATTTATTAAACAAATCATCAACAATAATACACATCTCCTACCCCCCCTACCCCACCCCTATCAACTAATAATAATAACCTATAAATATTTATTAAAATACTGGGAGAGACATTCCAACTTCAATTTTCTAATTTTCAAAAAAATAATTTTTCAAAAATTATTCAACCTAATAAACCGTCTGATGACGGTAAATGCCAGACCTCGTAAGCGATTAGCTTTTTAAAAAGTATTAAATAAACGGACTTTGATTTAGCACCTCGAAGTGTCATTCAATATCGGAATTTTGATTCACCTATGACCGTTACATGGAAGGGGTTTATTTTATAGATTTTTTTTTTTTTTTACAGTTTGTTTTTCATTTTCTACCTCCACAATGAGAACATCTGAGGAGAATGTTTTTGTTTAATTTTCACTGGCTAGAACTATCCTTGTTTTTCTCCTTTACGAATATCTTTTTCTCGTCTTTTTTCTTTTTATAAATTAATAAATACAATATTGCTGAGACTTTCATGAATGAATATCAATATATACTAAACTGTCAATCTATATTTCATTAGATCCTTTCAGAAATATCGGTTAATATGACTTTCTTCTTTCTTTTTTTCGACAATATAATAATTAGAAAGTCACAGCTCGAAATAAGAACTGTTTTCAGTAAAGCGCAAATGAAATTCGGTTTCTACAAGGTATAGGAGGCGTTATCCCTACTCTGTTTGCTGTAATTTCGTTCATTTTAAGGTTAACTTGGCTATCTACAGTAATTTCTGTTCATTTTGGGTTTATTTATTTATTGATAGTGGTTTAAGTTTTTTTTTTTTTTTTTTTTTTAGTATTGAATTACTATTTGACTTTATTTCCAATCGTCTTGGCTTTAACGTAGTTATTTACTTTTCTTTAAAAAACTTACTTTGTGGGACAAATTTTTTAACATCAATTTTGTTTGTTTTCAACTGACATAGTATTTTTCATTCGTTAAGAATACAGATGGTGGACTATTTAGATAATGAACAAAAATTTTTCGATAATTTTTAACAATGTTGTAGCATAACGCTTTGGATGGATTGACACGGAAAAAAAAATTACGACATTACTGGGATTTAGTGGAAATAGTAGACAGTAGAAATTACTATTGAAGAACTAATGAAACCCAAACGACCAGAAAAAAAACAACAGTAAATCAAACATAATGAAAACGGATACTGATTCAGATGAATAAATAAATTCTATAACGAATAAAAATTAAATTGAATACTCCGTCAAACTAAAAATGAAAAAAATTACTTCAAATAATAGCTCACTTATGGGCTTACTTTATTAATCAGGACATGGCTTGCCCTTCGCTAATCCGTTTAATGGATTTACCCTTAGCTAACCCATTAAGTAGATTTGTTGGTTTTTTGCTCAATGCTGGTTTTTGAATTATTAATCAGATCTGGATTACCCTTGGTTGGTCTATTAAGTGGGTTTGGCAATTTTTGGTTAATTAATGAGTTTGGTTTATTAATTACTACCAGGTTTGCTCTTGGCTAATCCATTAAATTGGCTTGGTAGTTTTTGGCTTATTAAAGGCTTTGGTGGGTTCATACCTGGTTGCCCTTGGCTAACCCATTACGTGGCTTTGGAAGTTTTGGGCTCGTTAATGGGTTTGGGTTATTAATTACGACATAGTTTATAATCCCTTAAGTAAATATGTATGAGTTTAACTCCTTGATCTGTTTCGCCCGTAGAATGCCCATGAAGTTTGTTTGCCCGTGTTGTTCTCATATAACGAAATTCACTCAACAATTAAGACTTGGTTTATCTTTGGTTTTGGCTTGAATTAAAATCAAGTAGTTGGGGGGGGGCATCAAGCTATGGATGATTGTTTTAAAAAAACTGAGACAGATAGTCCGAGTGAGTGAGATGCAAATATAGCATAGGCTCTTTTTAGGATTGTATAAAAATGATGTCATTTCACTTGTTGATAAATATGTCTTTCATCCATCAGTAATAGGCTTGGCTTATTATTAACGACCTGATTTACCATTGACTAACCCTTTAAATGGTTTTGACAGATTAATGAGTTTATTAATCCAGATTGATTTATAAACTACAACCAAGTCTGTCCTTGGTTAACCCATGAAATTGGTTGAGATTAATGGGACTGACTTATAAACTAAAACCAAGCTTGTCCTTGGCTATTTAAAAAAAAATTTGGCTAATAGAGTTTGTTATTAATCACCACTTTGTTTGCCCTTGGACAATCTATTAATTGGGTTTGGCAGTTTCGGCCTTACTGGAGGTGTTTGAACTATTAATCGTGTTTTGGATTGCCCTTGGTTAATCAATCCATTAAGGGAGCTTAGTAATTTTTGGCTTATTAGGTCAGAAATATTAATCATCACCTGGTTTGCCCTTGGACAATCTATTAAGTGGGTTTGGCATATAAATAGTGTTTTGGATCGCCCTTGGCTAATCCACAAAGGGAGCCGAGTAATTTTTGGCTTATTAGGTTAGAAATATTAATCGCGATCTGATTTGCCCTTGTCCAGCCCATTAAATGGGTTCGTTGGTTTTAGCTCATTAGTTGCTTGGCAGTTATGGCTCATTAATGGGCTTTGCTTATCAGTCAGAACCTGGTTTACCCTTGGCTAGTCCATTAAGTGGGTTTGGCAACATTCGGGTAATTTATGGGTTTGGTTTTTTACTCTCGACCTGGATGTTATTTGTTGCCGGGCACCCATTTTTGGGCACATGCTCATTCATATTTTTGGCTGTATCAATAAAGTGTGAAATTTTGAAATTTTTCGTCTAATATGAATAGTGTCATATGTTATCAAGACAGTTATCATATGTCGCCCTCTATAAATTTATTAAATAAAAAACTAGTTTTTTTTTTAACTGAAAGTAAGGAGCGACATTAAAACTTAAAACGAACAGAAATTACTCCGTGTATGAAAGAGGCAGTTCCCTTCTCAACGCCCCACTCTTTACTCTAAAGTTAGATTCTTTCTCTCAATTCTACTTTGTTAAACAATAAAAAACTTTAGCGTAAAGAGCGGGGCGTTGAGAACCGAACAGCCCCTTCCATACACAGAGTAATTTCTGTTCGTTTTAAGTTTTAATGTCACTCCTTACTTTCAGCTAAAAAAAACTAGTTTTTTAAAATTTAAATTCTGAACGTTTTTGAATTGATACATGTTTGATTTTGGCTCTCCACGCATACATTATTAAAATGAAATTTGCATATTAATTCTTTTTTTGGATAAATGGCTTTCTCTTAATTTTGATCAGACGATTTTGAGAAAAAAGGGGTGGGGGAGGAGGCCTAGTTGCCCTCCAATTTTTGGTTACTTGAAAAGGCAACTAGAACTTTTAATTTTTAACGAACGTTTTATTAGTAAAAAAATTACGTTTTAACTTAAAAATTAAGAATTAACTTACTTAACGAACTTTTATATTTTTATTATGTATATGAGGGGGTTTGTCCCCTCTTTATTACCTCACTCTTTACACTAAAGCTTAAATTTTGTCCCAACTCTTTAAGAATGATCCCTGAATCAGAAAGGCCGTAAAATAAATAGTTGAAATTACTAAAAATATTTTAGCGTAAAAAGCGAGGTGTTCAGGAGGAGATGAACCCCTCATATGCGTAAAAATCTCTGTTCGTTTTAATTTTTAATGCTGCTCCTTACTTTCAGTTGAAAAAACTTCTTCATATTTATTTTTTTATAATAATGCTAAAAAATCCTGCACCCCCTTCATTGAAATTCTCTTCCCCCATGACATATTCCTCCAAGGAAAGATCCTCCCAAAAAGCCCCCTTCCCTCACCCCCCCCCCAAAAAAAAAGAAAATAATCCCCCTGAAAAACGTCTGTACACTTCCCAATAACCATTACTGTATGTAAGTTTCAAGTTTCTAACTTACATCCCCTCCCCTGGGGACTGTGGGAGAGTAAGTCATCCCAAAGACATAGGTATTATGGTTTTCGACTATGCTGAACAAAATGGCAATCTCAAAATTTCGATCCGTTGACTTTGGGAAAAAATGAGCGTGGGAGGGGGCCTAGGTGTCCTCTATTTTTTTTGGTCACTTAAAAAGGGCACTAGAACTTTTCATTTCCGTTAGAATGAGCCCTCTTGCGACATTCTAGGACCACTTGGTCGATACGATGACCTCTGAAAACAAAACAAAAAAAAACAAATAAACACGCACCCGTGATCGGTCTTCTGGCAAAAAATATGAAGTTCCACGTTTTTGTAGATAGGAGCTTGAAACTTTTACAGTAGGGTTCTCTGATACGCTGAATGCGATGGTGTTATTTTCGTTAAGATTCTATGACTTTTAGGGGGTTTTTCCTCCTATTTTCCAAATAAGGCAAATTTTCTCAGGCTCGTAACTTTTGATGACAAAGACTAAATTTGATGAAACCTATATATTTAAAATCAGCATAAAAATCCAATTCTTTTGATGTATCTTTTAGTATCAAAATTCCGGTTTTTAGCGTTTCGTTTACTATCGAGCCGGGTCGCTCCTTACTACAGTTAATTACCACGAACTGTTTGAAAATTATTATACACAGTCATATATTACCTTCTACAAAATTAGGAAATTACCGCAGTTCATCGCTACCACATCTACATTTTATGTTATTTTTTTAGGGGAAATTGACAAACATCTGAGGGTATTAGGAAGTACCATATTTTCGTGTGTTGATCTATTAAACCAAGAAAACAAAAAAGCAGAACTGAAAAGTCAAACACTTTTCATCAACACAACAAACACAAAACAAAATAATTTTCGAAACACAACACTTTTAATCCATCAAAATAAAACACTAACAATCAGTTGATTCTCCAATACAACTAAACACTCAAGAGAAAGCGAAATCTTCTTGGGCTGTTTCGTGCTACATGGTTTTTATTGATTTCCTAACATATTTATTTATTTTTTTATTAACTTCAAAAACGCTTTTCATAAACGAACTTTTTTCAAAGAAAAGTAAAGATTCATAATAAAATTTAAGAAGAAACAAAGAACGATAAATAAAAGTTCAAATAGGTATAAATCCTTTTAATGGACAAAGACAAATTTCACAAATAAAAACTAGATATTTCGGTTACATATGCAGTGACCGTCTTCAATAGTAACACTGCTTTTGATGACGGCCACTGCATATGTGACCGAAATATCTAGTATTTATTCGTGGGTTTTGTCACTGTAGGCTATACGATAAAAAAAACACTGCTATAGATGAATAAATGAATTCTAAACCGAAAAGATATTAAAATGAATTATCTAAAAACGACCAGAAATCACTACAAACAGAAATCCCCTTATCTTTTTAAAGGTAATGGCTAAAGGTCTAGCGGATCATGGTTTGCGCTTTACTGCCAAAAAAAGTAGCAAAAAATTTCCTCTTTTATAATTACAAGTTCGGGAAATCAAGAATTTCTGCAATTAATAGAAAGCAATACCATTTCATATTGAACAATCAGTCTACTTTCATCATTTTTTTTTCCAGTCATCTTGATTATTATAGTGATTTTTTTTGTTCATATTTTGATGAATAGTAAGAGCCAAGAGCTCACATGGCACTTGTGACGAGGTCAGAAGAGCCAAGAGCTTTTTCCCACCAAGGTTCATTACAATCTCTCTACTCTCTAAGCGTTTTCCAAGATTTCTGAATTCCCCCTCCAACTCCCCCAATGTCACCGGATCCGGTCGGGATTTGAAGTAAGGGCTCTGAAACACTAGATCCTCCTGAATATCAAATTTCATTAAGATCTGATAACCCGTTCGTAAGTTAAAAAAACCTCATTTTTTCAAATTTTTCCGAATTAACCGTCCTTCCCCCCCCCCCCCGGATTGTCGAATTGGGGAAGCGACTATTTATAATTTAGTCTGGTTGGGTCCCTGAAACGCCTGCCAATTTTCAGCGATCGCTATATTGATCACGTATCTAGTTTCGGATCTTCTTCATGTGAAAATTGGGATGGTCCGGGATTCGAATCTGAGACCTCTTGCACCCTAAGCAAGAATCATACTTCTAGACCACAAGCCATACTTAAGAAGAACAATCGTTTATTTTATCGTCAAATAAAATTCTTCTCGACTATCTTGTTCG
This sequence comes from Artemia franciscana, assembly GCF_032884065.1. Lineage (NCBI taxonomy): Eukaryota > Metazoa > Arthropoda > Branchiopoda > Anostraca > Artemiidae > Artemia > Artemia franciscana. Next base: position 1,458,088 of record NC_088877.1, read on the forward strand.
CTCGCTCCCTCCCAGATGGTCAAATCGGGGAAGAGACTATTTCTAATATAATCCCGTCTGGTCTGTTATATGCCTGCCAACTTTCATCGTCCTAGCTTATCTGAAAGCCCCAAACTAGCAAAAGCGGGACCGACAGGAATTGCGATCAGAATATATCATTTGGTAAATACCAAGTGCCATAAAAACCACACCGTTCAAAATACACAATGTTTTTAACAAAATTCAATTAACCCTCAAGCCGTTTAGACGGTTTGGGAGGTAAGAGGAGTAAACCCCTTCTTATTTGTAAACCCTGATTAGCCCTTGTTATATTATTTATTGTACTGTGATATCATTCCCTCGATATTTTGACTTGTGAAAAACACACAGCTGAAAATACAAATCGTTTAAAGTAAGACGTAAATGAGGCTATGGCCTTTAGAAAGTCTAGGGGACGGTAGCCCTGCTCCTCTTTGCGGTAATTTTTGTTCGTTCTAAGCTCGACTAAATAATCTGTTTTAACATCTGTTCGGTTTACGGCTCATTTACTTAACTGTTGCGACACTTTTTGTCAATACCTATGAAGTCATTATTTATTTTAATTTCTGTTCGTTGCGGCTTTCTTTTATTAATTGATAGTAATTTATTTTGTTTTAAGATTGAATAGGACTTTATTTCTGTTCGTCTTAAGTTTTAATATAGGTCTTTCCTGTTTAGAAAAACTTTTTTTAGGAACTATTTTTTTGTATTAATTTTAGTTCGTTTTGTTTGCCAAAGTTTTATGTTTTCTAATATTACAACTTACTATGAAGAGGGGTTGATTGAACATGAAATACCAAACCACAAGAAGTGTTGTCTGGCCACTTAAACAAGACCATCACTTTCAGAAATCTCTTACACCAGGTGGCACGTGCCAAGCGTAGCAGAAGTGTGCCAGACATGGTGGGAACTGCACGGCACACGTGGCGTTGAAAGATGCACCCAAGGTGGCGTAAATTGGGCACCCCTCACACCCAATTTTTACCTATAATGAAGGAAATGTTTTTGTGCCCTTTGATGGGCACATCAAAGGGCACAGCAATTGCGATCGCTATCCCTTTTTTGACAGAGCATCTTTTTGGCGTTGAAAGATGCACCCAAGGTGGCGTAAATTGGGCATCCCTCGCACCCAATTTTTACCTATAATGAAAGAAATGTTGTTGTGCTCTTTGATGGGCACATCAAAGGGCACAGCAATTGCGATCGCTATCCCTTTTTGACAGAGCAATCCTTAGCACTGAAGCACTTATTTGACATAGTGACTATCGTTGTATTTCCATTTTGGCAGAACAGACACTTATTCAAGTTAAAACTGCAACCCCAAGCCAGAGGACAATCCCTACCGAATATTTGCCAATTCAACTAATCCTCCGATAATCCTTTGCTAAGACTACATTTTTAAGTACCTACAATAGAAATAATAACAAAATTATAACATCATTAATATAGAAGAAATTTTATTTATACTATTACTATATTCACTTTCATTTGTCTTGCATCAACCCCCCCCCCCCTCAAACACCTTGAAATAGCTCTGACCTTGTTAGTAAGCCATGTCATAGGCAGCACAATAGCGCTACCTACGTAAAGAGCATTGTAGGCACAATCTATTATGTTTTTTTCTGACAAGCCATTTCTTATAGAAGGAGTTGTCATATAAACTTCGAAAGGAGCTCATTCGATTGGAAATAAAAAGTTCTAGCGCGCTCTACAAAAAAACAACAACAAATGAATGTGGATTTCAGTTTAATATACATATACTGATATTTATTCCTTAAAGTCTTAATAGTTTATGATTTACGAAAGTTAAAAAATTTAATATGTATTTTGTTTTAAGTAAAGTGCAGATTATGCTCTGGTCTTGAGAAGGCATGGGGGGATGTCAGCTCTACTGCAGTTAATTTCTGCTAGTTTTCAGTTTTATTCGGTTGCTTATTGTAATTTCTGTTCGTTTTGGGTTTCATTTATTTATTGATTGTGATAGTGGTACTTGGGAGATTATTTGGCTTTATTTCTTCTCATTTTTGGTTTAATGAGGCTCTTTACTTTTTTTGAAAGACTTATTTTATGGAAAAGTTTTTTGATTTATTTAATGAAAAGAAGAGGCAATTGCACATGAATTATCACAGGATGCAGAACACTGACCTAAGGCGTTGATTCAGCAGTAATCTCTATAGAATGAGGACATTCTCTTCAAACATTGAAAGAATATTCTATGAATCATAACTGGATATAAGATCAAGTTTAGCCATTGGACTTGTCACTCCTCCTTGCACTTTCAAATAGACCAGTTTGTAGTTTTTTGCCTATTTTTTCAGTTTCCAAAAATGGGAACACCGAATTAAATAAGTTAATTTTTGATAGCATTTTGAGCTCCCTATTTTACTATTCTACTATTAAAAATGGGAACATCGAATTAAATAAGTTAATTTTTGATAGCATTTTAAGCTCCCTATTTTATTGTTCTACTATTAAAAATGGGAACATCGAATAAAATAAGTTAATATTTGAGTGCATTTCGAGCTCCCTATTTTACTATTCTACTATTAAAAATGGGAACATCGAATAAATAAGTTAATTTTTGATTGCATTTCAAGCTCCCTATTTTACTGTTTTGCTATTAAAAATGGGAACATCAAATAAAATAAGGTAATTTTTTATTGCATTTTGAGCTCCCTTTTTTACTACTGAAGCATAATACCAAATTCATCTGTAATATCAGGCTAAGGAATTTTTTCCTGCGAAAAGAAGCATAATACCAAATTCATCTGTAATACCAGGCTAAGGATTTTTTTCCTGCGAAAACTTTCACTTGAGAATTTATATTTTATAGTAAGAGAAAGACTATTATAGCATAGTCATGAGCCAAGGTACTTGGGCAAAATAAGAAAAATTAAAATTACAAGTTTTAACCTGAAAGTTCCAACTTAATACCCATTGCTGTCGCTGAGATGTCGCAGATATGCCATTTTGACAACTAGACGTATGTATCATCTTTTGATTTAACTCATTATCCCCGTCAACATCCCCTGAAAGTTTCAACTTAGTTGCTCCTAAGATATTGATCAAGCTTTCCTTTTTTACGATCAAATATATAGTTAAAGAAAAGTCAATTTGGATTATTAACAGCTCTTATCCCAAATCCTGTAGCGGTCATATTATCTCCTGTGAAATATTCACTGGACTGGAACTTTTTACTATTTAGATAACTTATGTAGGCTTTACATTTTTAGATAAATTTGTTCAGTAGGCTTTAGAATGAAAGGCGTTAAAACAGTGACTTCAATAAATTATGCAGCAAGCATTATAGCAGTCCAAATAATAGGCAATGTTGGGCTACAGACTATAGCCGGATGTAATACCAGCAATTACTCATTTCCGACTTCAGTCTGTCTCTAGCTTAAGTCCCTTGACAAATTACAACTATAAGACTTCATTTTCACAGTCCTTGGTACTCCAACTACTTGTTAAACAGGTTAAACTTATTAGTTATTGGTAGCAGGTGACAAATAAAGTTTTTTAGTGACAAAATACAATTTCTTTTGTCTTTTCAAATATATTGGATTCATACATACGAAACATTAAATGACATTTGCGACTCATACATCCCATACTTGCATATAAATGTTTTCTTTTTACTGTAAGTTATTTATTACTGATTTACCCAATTCTCAACATCAGTTCTTGTTGACGATTATTCCCTGTTTGACTGTCCCATGGTTTGGGACCCAGAAAAAGTTACTTTATGTTTCCCTTGTAGCTGTACCCTGTAGCCCTTAGCTCCAGTTATTCCTCCTGCCCTTTGTTCTTGTTGCCATGAGGAATTTTTAACTATGTCAAATTACAAGTCTAGTTTCAATCCAGATTTGGAGTTATTTCAGCCGTTGGAATTTAAGAGGCTAGTAAAGCCCATCCTTACTGAAACCAGGCGAGGTGCCGTCTGATGCCTGGTGCCCCATTCTTCGTTACTCTCAAATGTGAATTTGGCAGGGCGCGAAAATTCCTACTTGAATAGTGCTATAAAAGTAGTATTGCTAAATGACTAGGAACCCGTTGATTTTCCTCTTTTTATTGGTGGGTTATATTTAGCACATGCATCCCTTCTCAAACGCCAGGTCACATCCAACCATCCAATCACTCAGATGAGAGTGAGATAATTGTCAGCATCTTCTGCGGATTTCCCTCTTCAAACCCAAGTCTGCAATGGTCATACATCCCCATTATTCGAGTGGGCCACAATTCGAATCATTTTGGGTGGTAGGGGATCTTCAGCCAGATGTTGCCTGTGGCAAGCAGAAATTGTAACCCGCAGTTTGGAAGAATATATATCCACATACCATAAAGAAGCAGCATTTTCAGCGCAGAGAACTATTTAAAGTCAAAAACCGTTTTGTAAAAAGTGGACCTAGGTTGTCAAGGAGAAATCAAGCAGGTAAAAAAAAGGCTTGTTGTCTTTAAGCTGCTACTCATACAAGTAACGGAGTTCTGCTTTCTTACCTCTTATGCATTTTAAAGTGCCCAAAAAGACAAGTATGCAGTCGTTCTGTGTCGAACAGACTTACCAAATACAGGATAATGTTTTTAATTGTTCTTTTTGACACTAACACTGATCTCTTATGCATTTCACTCTTTGAGCTACGATAAAGGGAACAAAAAAAAGTTAGCCCTCTTGTCTCTTTTGTTGTTTTGTGTCAAAGTCGTTTTGTGTCAAACAGACTTACCAAATACAGGATAATGTTTTTAATTGTTCTTTTTGACACTAACACTGATCTTTTATGCATTTCCAACACTCTTTGAGCTACGACAAAGGGAACAAAAAAAAGTTAGCCCTCTTGTCTCTTTTGTCGTTTTGTGTCAAAGTCGTTTTGTGTCAAACAGACTTACCAAATACAGGATAATGTTTTTAATTGTTCTTTTTGACACTAACACTGATCTCTTATGCTTTTCCAACACTCTTTGAGCTACGACAAAGGGAACAAAAAAAAGTTAGCCCTCTTGTCTCTTTTGTCGTTTTGTGTCAAAGTCGTTTTGTGTCAAACAGACTTACCAAATACAGGATAATGTTTTTAATTGTTCTTTTTGACACTAACACTGATCTTTTATGCATTTCCAACACTCTTTGAGCTACGACAAAGGGAACAAAAAAAAGTTAGCCCTCTTGTCTCTTTTGTCGTTTTGTGTCAAAGTCGTTTTGTGTCAAACAGACTTACCAAATACAGGATAATGTTTTTAATTGTTCTTTTTGACACTAACACTGATCTCTTATGCTTTTCCAACACTCTTTGAGCTACGACAAAGGGAACAAAAAAAAGTTAGCCCTCTTGTCTCTTTTGTCGTTTTGTGTCAAAGTCGTTTTGTGTCAAACAGACTTACCAAATACAGGATAATGTTTTTAATTGTTCTTTTTGACACTAACACTGATCTCTTATGCATTTCCAACACTCTTTGAGCTACGACAAAGGGAACAAAAAAAAGTTAGCCCTGTTGTCTCTTTTGTCGTTTTGTGTCAAAGTCGTTTTGTGTCAAATAGACTTACCAAATACAGGATAATGTTTTTAATTGTTCTTTTTGACACTAACACTGATCTCTTATGCTTTTCCAACACTCTTTGAGCTACGACAAAGGGAACAAAAAAAAGTTAGCCCTCTTGTCTCTTTTGTCGTTTTGTGTCACATTACAACAACAAAATATAAAAAGAAAATTTATGTTTTGTGGAGATTTTATGGTTGGCTTCCACTTTTAATTCCAGTTTTTCCTCTGTACATTGTGGGTATTTTTTGTGCATACTCGTATTTGAAAGATCTTCATGTTCAAATATTCTCAAAACCTGACAAATTATTGCAAGTATTTCAAATATGGATACATATACTATATTCAAACATATTATCCTCGCTGGGACCTTAGTAGTCAAGAAGCGTCGCTAATCTGGTTACTTACTACTTCAAACATGTTAAAAATAAAACAAAAAAAGTGGAGAAAACATGAATTAAAGTCGAAGCGACCCATCAAACCTGTTTAATATAGTTATCTGTATTTTACTAAGTTCGAATTCTGTAATTATTTGATTTTTTCAGAAGAGTGAATAGACAAAAATGTTACCAAATTCAGAATCAATAAAATTACACACCAAAGGCACTGAGTTATGATAATTTACTGTTAGCAATTGCAGAACACCAGCAAAACTTAAAGCACTTGGAAGCTTCCTTTGAGCAAATGGTTGAAAAGCAAATTTAACTCTGCCATAAACTTTATAAATTCCCTAAATTTTACGTATGATTTTGGTAAATTTTATTACTGAAAAACTAGGAAAATAATAAAAGCTAGGATAAAAAAAATTGAGAAAATTACATACCAAAGGCACTGAGTTCTGGTGATTAATTGGTAGTAATGGCGGAACATTGGCAGAGCTTAAAACACTTTGAGGCTTGCTTTGAGTAATGGTTGTTCCAGCAGGTAAATTTAACTGCGGTAAACTGGACTGAGGAGTAGTAGGTGTAGGAGTCACTACCTTAGGAGTCCTAGGCGCTGGAGTTCTTGGAGCTGGGGGTGTTTTTTTCACTTTAGATTTTTGAGTATTTGTGTCAACGTCCACTTCCTCTTTTGGCATTTGAGCCACTTTAGTCAAGAATAATTTTTCAAGGGTTTGAGCCATTAAAACTACGTCCTCTCCAGGTTTATTGTAAACATAACAATTAGTAAACATAGTATTGAAATCTTGAATACACTCTTTAGCGCTCCAATAATAATTATTTTCTAGTCGTTTCTTTATTGTGCCTAAATCCATTGGCTGCTTAATAATCTTGTGATAATCCTGGGAAAAAAAAGTGATAAAATAAAATGGCTCATTATATGGCTCAAATACAAAAGGAAATACAATACATTGAATTATATAATGCATTATTACCTATAAAACAATTATTACATGTGGGATTATTACTCTAATAATAATTGTTTTCAAATCGTTTTTTTTTGCGCCTAAATCCATTGGCTGCTTAATAATCTTGTGATAGACCTGGAAAAGAGTGGGGAAATAAAAAATGGATCAAATACAAAATGAAATAAAATACATTGAAGTATACAATACATTATTACCTGTAAAATAATTATTACATGTGGGATTATTACTCTAATAATAATTATTTTCAAATCGTTTTGTCGCAAACTGGCTCAAATAAGAGATAAATACATTAAAATTACACGCGGGATTACTATGCCCGGATCTACCGTTCACTATCTTATCTATGTTATTAAGCTTATTTCAAGATTATGAAAATTCTAGGCTAATATCACATTCTCGTCAATGTTACAACGTTGAATAAACAAGCAAAACAAATTAATCAAATTTGACAATTTAATTAATATATGAGATCAGCAGCGAAAAAAGTTAGGCTGGCATTAAAAACGTGTTTTTAACTCATTCTCTTTCATTTCAATGAATTGCCTCGTTTCATCACAATTTATTTATTAGTCCTGGTTGAACTTTGCTGAGGTAAGGATGCTGGGACTGTTTTGAAAAACTGTTCATTTTAGTTTTATTGATTTTATCCTCTTGTAAGTTGTTTTTTCTTATATATTTTTGTATTGCTGAGGACGGCCCTTGGACATAGGGCCGAAATATTCATTCTAATTTGTTTCCCACTGTCTTGAGTAATTCCCTATTGTTCTTCTTGTTTTGGTGTTTACAATACTTTTCGTAATCCTTCTTCTATAAAACGATGCCAATGACAAACCCTTTATATTATTAAACAAATCACTGAAATGCAAGTTACAAGTCCGGAATTCTGTCCGGAAATACAAGTTCAGAATTCTGGGGAACCTATTACATCTACTTTGGCGACAATTAAAAATTATGTGATGGTATTCCAAATGTGAAAGTTGTAAATTCTCACATTTCTCAATGCGTCAACTCTGAAATGCGTCAAATTTGAGCAGACTGTATGTCTATTTTAGCAGACTAAGACAATCATTTATTTAATATACTTATTGAATTTGGTTATTATACAACAAAAGATATATTATAATAATTATTATTAATATGCTAAGTCAAAAGCATATCATATACTGTCCAATAACTGGCACATTATGGCAGGTATGTACGCAAAAAAAAATCTTGAGGCAGGGGGGCGAATAGTAAAAAAAAGAAGGAAAGAGTGATGAATAATAAAAAAAATAATTATTTGAAAATTTGAATAAGAAATGTCAAATGTTCAAAAACTCAGAAGAACTTAAGAGTTTAGGGATTCGAGGGGAGGGGCTGTGGCCCCATACCCTCCTCTCCTGCGTACGTTCCGTCATTTTGAAAAATCTTTATTGCTGTGTTAAGATTGCCTATTCTCAAAATTTCCTAAAATTAGAAGACATATACATTTGAATAGGTGACTTTTCGATAATCCTAAATCAATAGGGTATCTCTGAAGTGTCAGGTGATAGCATCTAAGCCCTTTTCTCGACAAAGTTGTCATGCTGTAAAATTGCCGAAAAAAACAAATCGATATGGCAACATTTCTTTTGCTACTGCTACGAACTGGAGCAAAATAGGAGCAAGAACTTAACGAATCTTAAACTAAGTAGAACTTCCAACTTCCGTTAAAATGGGAGCTCTTTTGATATATTTGGACCACTGATTTGATAACCCCCCCCCCCGCAAAAAAAATTAAATGAACACTATTAGTATGGTTATATTATATGGCTAGATGTGGTTCAATCCCGCTTTCTGGGGATGTAATGAAAGAAAGGTTTAAATTGCTAGGGTAAGTTCTGCGGATGAAGGATGACATATTGCCGGAGATTGTACTTTTTGGCTAACCATCTAGGGCTAAACGGAAAGCAGGTCGTCCTCGTCCGGGGTGGGATAATGTCATGAAGAAGGATTTCAAAGAAATAATAACTTCCTGGGAGGGTGCAAAGAGGGAAGCTTTGATTAGATTGGGATGGAGGAGTGTGTGTAGCTATGTTGGCCCCAGGTGGGATAGTGCTTTCATGAGTTGCTAGTAGTAGTAGTATATTCTATGGCTATTAATCTCAGCAAATTATGACTACTGTAAACAAAATGACAGCTACTCTCCTTCAACATTGGAATAAATTATGGCTACATTGTATAGCCATTCGTGGCAATACATTATGGCTTCAAAATTACGACTGCTTTTATCATGGCATTTAGTTACAATAAACTGCGGCTACTATGAGAAAAACTAAGGCTACTCCCTTCCTAAATTTAAATAAATCACGGCTATTATGACAAAAGTTGTAGGTACTTCCTTCCTAGATTGCACCAAAATATTGTTATTATTACCACAACGGCAAAATTGTGGCTACTATTGACAATAAATTATGGCCACCACAAACAGAATTAAGGCTACCTTCTCTCCTGTGCTCCAATATTGGCTATATTGTATAGCTTACGACTAATATAAACAAAATTATGGCAACTTCTCTCCCATATTGCAATAAATTAAGGATACTAATATGATGGCTATTAGTTGTAATAAATTATGGCTATTATGAACTAAACTATGGCTACTAACGTCTGACATTACAATAAATTATGACCACTATTAGTATGGCAACGATATTATGGCTAGTATTATCACGGCTATTAGTTGCGATAAGGTATAGCTACTGTTCACAAAATTACGGCTACTATGTTACACATACGCTGCTATGTTGCAATAATTACGGCTTCTATGTTGCTATAAATTATGACGATTAGTTTCAATAAGTTATGGCTACTGAAGAAAAATTATGGCTATCTTCCTCTTATATTGTAATAAATAATGGCTATTACATGGCTACATTCTATAGCTATTATTTGAATTAAATTATGCCTACCATACACAAAATTATAACTGTTCTCCTCCTAAATTGCAATAAATTGTGACTACTATTATTATGACTACTATTATCATGACCACTGCCGTCTGATGCTGCAATAAATTATGGATCCTATAACAATGGCAGCAAAATTATGACTAGTACTATCATGGCTGTTAGTTGCAATAAATTAAGGCTACTAGTTCCAATAAATTACGGCTACTAGTTCAGATAAATTCCGGGCACTGAAAAAAAATATGGCTACTTCCCTCTTATTTGTAATAAATAATGGCTGCTTTACGGCTAAATTATATAGCTACTAGTTGCATTAAATTATGACTATTAGTTCCAATAAATTCCGGGCACTGAAAAAAAAATATGACTACTTCCCTCTTATCAAACAGTTCGTGGTAACGAACTGTAGTAAGGAGCGACCCAGCTCAATAGAAACCAAAACTCTAAAAAATGGAATTTTGATACCAATAGCTACATCAAAAGAATCGCATTTTAATGCTGATTTCAAATATATTAGTTTCATCAAGTTTAGTCTTACGCACCAAAAGTTACGAGCCTGAGAAAATTTGCGTTATTTTAGAAAATAGGGGGAAACACCCCCTAAAAGTCATAGAACCTTAACGAAAATTACACCATCAGATTCAGCGTATTAGAGAACCCTACTGTAGAAGTTTCAAGCTCCTATCTACAAAAATGTGGAATTTCGTATTTTTTGCCAGAAGGCAGATCACGGATGCGTGTTTATTTGTTTGTTTGTTTGTTGTTTTTTTTCCCCAGGGGTGATCGTATCGACCCAGTTGTCCTAGAATGTAGCGAGAGGGCTCATTCTAACGGAAATGAAAAGTTCTAGTGCCCTTTTTAAGTGACCAAAAAAACTGGAGGGCACCTAGGCCCCCTCCCACGCTAATTATTTTCCCAAAGTCAACGGATCAAAATTCTGAGATAGCCATTTTATTCAGCGTAGTCGAAAAACCTTATAACTATGTCTTTGGAGACGACTTACTCCTCCACAGTCCCCGTGGGAGGGGCTACAAGTTACAAACTTTGATCAGTGCTTACATATAGTAATGGTTATTGGGAAGTGTACAGGCGTTTTCAGGAGGATTTTTTGGTTGGGGGAGGGGTTGAGAAGAGGGGGATATACTGGGGGAACTTTCCATCGAGGAATTTGTCATGGGGGAAGAAAATTTCCATGAAGGGAGCGCAGGATTTACTAGCATCATTTAAAAAAAAAACAATGAAAAAATAAATATGAAAAAGTTTTTTTCAGCTGGAGGTAAGGAGCAGCATTAAAACTTAAAACGAACAGAAATTATTACCCATATGAGGGGCTCACCTCCTCCTAATACCTCGCTCTTTACGCTAAAGTATTTTTAGTAATGTCAATTATTTATTCTACGGCTTTTGTGATTTAGGGGTCATTCTTATGAATTGGGACAAAATTTAAGATTTAGTTTAAAGAGAGAGGTACTGACGAGGGGGCGAACCCTCTCATATGTGTAATAAAAACATGAGAATGAAAAATTCTTTACGTAAGCTAATTTATAAGTTACGTATATCTTTTACTAATAGAAAGATTCGTAAAAAATTGGAGGGCAACTAGGCTTCCTCCCCCGCTCTTTTTTTCTCAAAATCATTCGATCAAAACTATGAGAAAGCCATTTAGCCAAAAAAAAAAAATATACAAATTTCGTTTTAATTGTTCCTCTGCGGAGAGCCAAAATCAAAACATGCATTGATTCAAAAACGTTCATAAATTAAATAAAAAAACAAGTTTTTTCAAACTGAAAGTAAGGAGCGACATTAAAACTTAAATCGAACAGAAATTACTTCGTATATGAAAGGGGCTGCTTCCTCATCAACGCCCCGCTCTTTACGCTAAAGTTTTTTACTGTTTTAAAAAGAAGAGTTGAGAGAAAGAGTCGAACTTTAACGTCTTTAGCTCAGGACTGTCTGGCGCGGAGGTCACCTGTTGCTGTCATATATGTAGATGGGCTCTGGAGGACCTAAGTCTAAGTTCCCTACTAGTACCTTCCTGAACTCTTGATTATGGGCCATTTAATTAATACTGTCTTATCTTTATTTTAAATCTTTAGAGCCGTCCTGGCTGAGTGGTTGGTGCGCTGGCATAGGAATTCTTTGTCCAAGGGGCACAGGTTCAATCTCAGTTGTGACCAGTTATTTAGTTTGGGATGGGGGTCAGTGGCATGACTCTGTAAGCTCAGCCAGAGTCGACCCAGCTCTAAATGGGTACCTGGATAAATCTGGGGAAAGGTAAGCAGGAGGGGTGTGTGAAAGCACAGGATGGTTGGCCCCCAGCCCCCCATTGCACTCCCTGGCTGAAGGGCCACGAAACGGAGATCAGCACCGCCGCTTTGGAACTTAAGGTTCTAGTGCCATCTTACTTACTTACTTACTTTTTTTATTTTAAATCTATTTTTCATTTTAAATTTTTATTTTCATTATTTAATTGTTGATTTTCATCTTTTACAATTTAAATTTTGATTTTTTCGAAAAGTCTAAATATAATTTGACCTGCGTATTTATGTCAACAAATAATGTTAGAATTAAACCTTTTGGTCACTCTAAAACTCCAAACTGTTTCAATGTGGTCACTTACAATTTTTTCTATTAAAGCTACTCTAAGCTGCAATAAATATGGTAAATTAAATTATATCTATGTTCCCTATAAATTAAAATTATGTCTACGTCCCTTCTACATTGCAACAAATTATGCCTAACATTACTACAGCTACTATTATAACAGTCATTAGCAGCAAAAGATTATTGCAACATTGATAATATAAGCAAAACTATGGCTACTTCCCTCCTATGTTGCAATAGCTTATGGTACTATTACTATGGGTGTAAAGTTTTGGCAACAATTCTTATGGCTAGTATTTTCAGTAAATTATGGCTATCATTAACTAAATTAATCATACTATTACAGAATTTCATGTTAATGTTAATTGGGTGCATAAACTTTTCTTTTATAAACAGATCAGGCCCCTCTTGGCCAAAGAATATACAGTTGTAATTTTCAAACTAATCAGGGATAAAATGTTAATGGTCAGTTTCTGGGCCCCTCTTTGAACCAGAATATACTTACAGGTATATTTAATTTCTTTGCATCAACAGGACATGTGAAAGGCCATGCAAAATGATGCTTTAAAACACTCTTTAACACAAATTTCTGAATATATTGCAATTGATTGGTTTGTCTTCCAGGTCTCTGAGGTGGAGGAATTACAGGAGGTTGAACTATCCCATTTACAGGCTCTAGGACTGGCTCTTCTCGTGGTGGAGGCTCTTTGGTAGAGGTTGCCACTGAAGGTGCTACTGGTGATGTTGGTGCTTTCTCATCTTTGGGTTCTTGCTTTACTTCCATTTTCCTGTAAAAAAAAAGACTCCATTTATTATTTTTGATATTATGAAACTTTGCCTTTGTAACCATCCCCCCCCCCAAAAAAAAAATTCTATGAAACTTCATGCTTCCTTACAAAACATCATGCTTCCACTCATGAGTGAAGTCAATGAAACTAATGGTTAGTACTGTTCTTACTTTATCCTATGCAGAAATTGCCTTTTCATCAAATTAGTGTGTTTCCTTCCATTTTTATCCATACTTTCTCATTATTCCTAAGTGGTTGATGTCTCAGGCTCAAACTGGGGTTGCATGCCATATTATTTATTGCTCAAGGCGTTTCCTTCAGCCTTGTTTATGGTGGATAGTTCAAGGAGGACAGCTAAGTAGTGTGTGTTTTTTTCACAGTCATTTATGAAATTGTATGTGTTTTTATTTTTTATTATTGCTTCTCCACTACATATGAAATATTTATCTATTTCTTTGTTTTTTCTATACTACAAAATTTCATGCTCCCATTTTCCTGTAAAACAGAAAAAAGTTGAGGACTATGCAGTGGCGGCGCAACCACTAGGCAAAGTAGGCGGCTGCCTAGGGTAGCAACCTGGGGAGGGCAGCAAAAATGGAAAAATTAAAAAAAAATGATTTCAGAATAAAACTTCATGAATATTAGCTCGATTTAAGTTATACACATGAACTTACTGATTCATTCTGTATGAGAAACATGAGTGACAGACAACATTCAACAGTGTTGGTTGTGCACTGAGGAAGGTGAAGAGGCATGGGTCAGTACTGTGCTGTGTGAGGGAGCAGGGAGGAGGAACAGCCACCACTTTGTACTCTCAGAGTAGCCGCGTGACCATGAATGAAAGTGTCATGTCTTTACATGAATCGGCGTTGTTGCCATCCCTGCTCATAACAACAGTTGTGTTGTGACAGGTGATCAGATCAGTCAAAATTTGGTGGTTTGTTGTTACAATGTAACAGTGCTTTGTAGCGTCTTGTCTGTATAATTTCAATAAAGCCTTATCTAAGTCAGATAAATTAATTAGTAAACACCCTCCTTTTCCAATATTAAAGAAAAATTGGCCTCATACAGTCTTGTGTTGGATATGTCATACATGAAGTGAAAAAAACTGTATAAAACACAATACATACAGCTTGATATAAGTAAGTGAAGTAAGTAATAAAAGAATAGGTTTAATTCCCATTCTCGTTCTATTTACAGGGAGCACAATTTATTGGTTTTTATATTATTATTGTATGAAACAGTTTAATTCTTGCCAGACATCTGGCCTCCCAGTGTTTTGTTTTGAATCAACTGTTACTTGGTATTATTTTATTATACTAATTAGCTGTTACAATGCCACCTACAGCATACACTTCTGTATAAATTAGCTGATACATATTCTGTATTATGCTTGGCCTGATAAAAATTTACTTTTCATAAGTATAAAACCATAATCAGAAAGATGTACAGTACTTGGTACTATTTGAAATGTCAAAATATGATGATAAATGTAGGTATCCTATCTTTTTAAATTTCTATGCTGTGTTGTAAAATTCTGCATATAATGTCTTAAATTTCAGACGGATACTGTTTGTTAAAATGGCTGAAAGAAAAAGACTATCCAGCTGCCACCATCAGAAAAGGAAAGCCGAGAAGGACAAGTTTATTTCAGAACAAAAAGGGTCATTTCTAAAGTATTTATGTCAGTGAAATTCAAACAGAGGAAGTTAATGATGAAAGCGTAGGTACTGAAGAAGAGTTGAATGTATCTATGCTAGAAAACCAAGAATCAGAATCTGCTTTTGATTTTAAATACCCAACTACTTGGCCTGGCAGGTGTGATGACACTTTTTAGGTATCTCTTGTTCAAAATGGTCCTCATAAGCAAAAGGATACTCATTTTCCACTGTATATCAGTTGTAAGAGGTTTTCAAAGATCATTTCAAAAGGCGACTAGCTAATGGTGAATCTATCTGTCATAATTGGTTAAAATACTCAAAATTTAATGATTTGGTTTTCTGCTTTTGTGGTAAAGTGTTCTTTAAATCAACTTCACTGTAAAGTTTATGTTCAAAAGGAACCAATGATTGGCAAAATATAGCTAAAATTCTGAGCAATCATGAAAAGTGACATTCACATAAATTACTTTCATGAATAGAAGGAACTTGAGCTAGGACTAAATAAAAACAAAACTATAAATGATGAAAATTTATGGCTGATGAAACAAGAAGAAAAATACTGGAAAAGTGTCTTGGAAAGAATAGTTGCTCTTGTGGAAGTTTTATTAGCTAAAAATTTGGCACTTTGAGAAAGAAGTGAAAAACTCTTCACAGCCAGTGAGGGAAACTTCTCGAAATTTCTGGAATACTTGATACTATTTGACCCCTTGATGCATGAGCATCTTCGCAAAGTTCAAGACAATGAGACAAAGGTAAATTACTTGAGCAAAGATGCTCAGAATGAAATGATCAAACTGCTAGCAAATGCCATGAAGGCTAAAATTATTTTCAAGTCCATGCTGCAAAGTATTACTCTATATTATTGCAACATTACTCTATATTTATATATATTACTCTATATTTCTCTATAAAATATATTACTATATATTTCTTGATTGCTCTCCAGATGTCAGCCATACAGCACTAATGACAGTGATTGTAAGATTTATGGCTAACATGGGTGGAACTACAATTGAAATTCAAGAGCAAATTTTAGGTTCCCCATCCTTAACTGAAACAACTGGTGCTAGTTTAACTGAAGCAATTGTTGAAAAGTTGAAAGAACTCAAACTTTGCATCAACAATTTATGCAGTTAAGGCTGTGATAATGGAAGTAATATGAAAGGCAAACACTCCAGAGTACAAGAGAGAATCAAAGAGATTAACCCAAGAGTGTTTTATGTGCCTTGTAGCTCACATCCATATAATTTTGTTGTTCATGATGCAATGCATTGTTACTTGGAGACTACAAAGCTTCTTTCTTTGGTTCAAAAAATTTCTGTTTATATTTCTGCTTCAACACAACACTGGAATACTCTAAAAAAAACATGTAACTAACTTAACACTTAAGCCCCTTAGTAAAGCCAGATGGAAAAGTTGAATAGATGCTGTCACACCTCTTTGATATCAACTGGGCGATGTTCATAACACTTTAATGAGCATTTATGAAGATCACTCCTTAAATGGGTCAACAAGTAACTTGGAAATGCAAGCCTTAGGTCTGGCAAAAAACATAGAAAAATACAATTTTGTTGTAAGTGCAGTTTAATGGCAATGTATACTTTTGGAATCAGCATAACAAGTAAGCAGTTCAATCCAAATAATTTAATTTGGCTGCAGCCAACAATCAACTAAGCAAAACTAAATTGTACTTACAAATATTACACTACAAAGATGCCTTTGGAAGTATTATAGTTGACGCCAGAGGAGTGACAGAGGAGTTAAATATTCAACCAACATTTGAAACAGAGACCCTGTCAACTTGGTTGAGCAGAAGAAAAAACAGTTTGAACGCAAAGCACATAATGAACCTTTGGTATCCCCTCAAGAACATTTCAAAGTTAATTTCCAATTTGACTTTCTTGATACTGCAATTTCTTCTCTGGATGAAACAGTTAACAACAGTTAACTGTTAACTTCAACAGTTAGAAGAGGTTACTTCTATACTCAAATTTCTCTACAACATATCTGAGGTAAATGCCACAACAAAAAAGTCCCTGATGGATGATTGTATGAATTTACAGCATTTCCTTTCAAACAGTGAGGCTAAAGATATTAAAGGCCACAAACTTTGCAATGGAGTTCAAGCCATTGCTAGGATAGAACCCAAGAATGCAAATCCATAAGATGTCCTTAGCCTTGTCATAAGCAATAACCTTAAAAATTGTGCCCCAAATTTGTCTGTTGCTTTATGGATTTTGCTGACTCTGCCTGTGTCTGTTGCTAGTGGTGAGTGTAGTTTTTCAAACTTATATTCCATTCACCATGATACAAGAAAGGTTTCAAGGACTGGCACCTCTATCAGTTGAGCAAGACTTGGCAAAAGACATTGACTTGAACAAACTGGTGACTTGTTTCACAAAGAAGAAATTAAAAAAAAATAATATGTAGAATGTAGACCTTCTCTCTGTTAACTTGTCACTTTTAACTTTTCTTTATAATCTACATGAACTATTAGAATTAAAGTTATTTCTTCTGCAAAATACTTGGTTTTATTTGTTAAGTTCCTATTATCTACCTAATGAAATAAATACTCTGACACTAAGGTTTTGTATATAATTATCAATCATAATTATGGTTGTACTAGTAGCCAAACAGTTTAGATTTTTCTCCTTAAGTATTTCATTTATATTGTTTGTGTTTTTATATGTAATTTGTGTGTGTAAATTCATGTAGGAGTCTTGTTAAGTGCAAAAAAATTCATAAGAAGTGATGATTTGGGGTAAGGGATTCAATTGAGGAGGAAAATGGAATTAAGAAATATAGTTGTGGAGAGAGGGGTGGGAGCATAAAAAAATGTCTTGTCTAGGGCAGCAGAATAGCTTGCACAAGCTTTGGAACTATGTACACTAGCAATATACCATACAACCCATCTGAGGTGGATTTACAGATAAACTGTGGTCATTTGGCCTACCCTTTTCAAAGCTTCATTTTAGAGACTGATTACAAAATTTAAAATTCTGACAACTCAATCTTTTCACTTTAGACATATATGATGGACTGATTTTATCTTTCCTCTAAGAGGGCATATGGTGAAACTATTCTAAGGTATCAGTCTTTACAAATATGAGGATATGTTTAGACCACCTATACCACCTGTTTTTGAGACTCTTAGCAAAATCTAAAAATTTTAACAACTGTCATTTTTCATTTCAATCATACATGATCTACTGCTTGTCTCTTTCCTCTTGCAGGTTATGCAGCAAGATAATCCTAAGGTATTACCTTTTGTGCAAGGTATCAGGGCATAGGCCACTTTAGCTCCTTATTTTAGAGACTGTTTGCAACTGCCCCCTTACCTAACTGGAAAAAATGCAAAGCCTATTGCATAATATGTAGTTTACAGAGAGCTATCATGTTTTTTGAACAGTCTTGGAAAGAACTAATAAAATTAAACTGATTATTTGATACATAATGATATTCTCCTGGAGTCCTCAACACACCAAGGTATCATGCCTCCATTTACTTTAGAGACCCACCAACACAAAATGAGGTTGGCAACTCTGAAAGAATGCCCACCTACACATTCAATGACAAGATTTTTAAGCCCCTTTGTGTCTGAAGTCAAGGGGATGGCTTGTCATTTGTGTTCTTGGTGCAATAACTCATGTTATTGCAGTATGATAAAGGGAACAAACAAAGATTCTTTTTATTATTAATTGCTAAAAGCTCATCAATTCAACACATTTCACAGTAGTTTTTACTCTTGTTTTCAATGTTGTGAGTACAAAATAGATATTTGTAATATAATTTGTTTTCAGTAAAGAACAAATGATGCAGTAGGCTTTGAAATTTCACAGTAAGGGAGGGGGACAGTAGCCACATTCTTGTTTGTAGTGATTTTTTGTTTTGGGTTTGAAAGGGTCTTTGTAGTTTGTAACAAAGTTTTAGGTCTCAGTTATTCTCTTCCTTTCTTGTACTATCCATTTATTTTGAAAAAAAAAGTTGTAGTACCCTATGTATGGCATATTTCAGATAATGAAAGTTTATGCTTTGTTTATCATGTTGGTACTGAGACAGTAAATTAGTGAATAGATTCAAGCTTGCTGATCAAAAATCTCATATGAATTTTGAATTTTATTACTCTCTTTTGCATTTTTTCCTTCCTGAAGTCTGTTGTGTTAGTGTATTATTAGTTGATGTTTACTTTTATGTTGATGTTTGGTTTTCCTTTTTTTTTCTTTCATTACTCCAAGAGTGGCATATACTTTTTTTGTATGATGTGAGCTATAAATAAATGATTATTAATATAACTTATTGTTTGGTAACAAAATTGTAAAGAAATAAGGACTAATCAAAGACTAGATTTTGTCCATTGCTAAAATCCAAAGTGTGAAAATGGCAGATCAAGCAGGAGAGACTGAAAAAAGGTAAAAATGTTCAGCTTTTGCAAGAGACTAATTTCAAATTAGATAGAATGTGAAAAAAGGACTGTTTCCTTTATAGCTGAAAAGAGACCAAGATATCTGAGGTCATGTTTTCATTGGGCATTTTATTGACAAATAAATCAACCAATTGGAAACCCCATTTTCCTATGTTGAATTGAAAAGAACAGTTTTCTCCCAGTGCCATTGGATGTTTTGCTTTCTGCTTTGTCCTTAAAAGGCAAAAATGAAAATGTGAACTTAGTCAGTCAATGGTTGCATTTTGGGGCCATTAGAACATGACTTCAAGCCATGTTCAAGCCATTGGGCCATGTTTGAGCCCAGTGAAAATGTGAACTTAGTCAGTCAATGGTTGCATTTTGGGGCCATTAGAACATGACTTCAAGCCATGTTTGAGCCCTCCTCCCTGAAATGTGTGTCTGGCTCCTTAAAAAAATATCAAAACACATATAAGCAAATTTTTGATGAGTTTTTTTAAGTCTTTTTTTGTAAACCCCCCTGAACAAAAATCTTTTTGTACCCAACCCCCCTCCAAAAAAACTGGATATAGCCCTGAAATGATATAACAAATATTTGCCATCAATACAAAGTTGATAATATATTTAGTATATTCAAGAACTAGACTACTATTTTATGCTAATAGAATTAAAAACAAACTTGTATAAATCTATAAAATAGAGATAATACAAAGGAAAGTATTAGACTACTAAGGAAGGGTCAGTCCTAATTTCAACAAATGGCTATATTTTTGAATGTTTTAAAGGCACTTTATAATTAATTTATGTTCTTTTTAACTTAAAGAATTAAAACACTGCTGCCAAGAGTCACAATTTTTAGGACAAAATATGAAAGTATGAATGGCTATGAAGAATTTTATAAGTATTCAAAGACAAATTTCTATGTTATGATATCCCCCTCCTTGTTATTACAAAATGAAGATTTCCACCTCCCAGTTGGCTTTTCTGGTAATACAGAGAGATTCCCTTGATAAATATAGCCTAAATTTAACTTAACACTTTTTTGTGGTACACAACATTAGTAAAATCTAACAGAGACCTCACAAAGTGACTAAAACCTTATTTCAAACTTGTTTGCAAAAATACAAAGTCTTAATAATTAAAAAACTCAAATATTAAAAATCAATAACAAAAAAGAATAACTTTCATCCCAACCCCAACCAGAGCAAGCAGTCCCAACCACAAATCCATCAACATGTCAGAGGGTATGCATCCCCCCTGGATCCATCAATGTGTCCAGATCACCCTAAAAATTAAGCTGTCTGAGCATCTGAAAACAGAGCAGCCCTTGCTTGTTTTCATGTTTTGCAGGCATTAGTTCCAGTAAAGCCAGCAAGGTGACACTAGGATTAGAATATAAAGGTTTTAATGACAATATCCAAAAAATTTATCATAGACAAGACTTTTATTAGCTTCATTTTTTTTTATTCTATTTATATATATCTGTATATATATATATCCTATTTTATATCTGTTTCTTGATCTTTCACAACTTTTCAGGAAAAACTCCCAGATTTTGGCAAAATAAAATCTAGATTTTGAAATTTTACACCTATTGCTTTGATGTGATAAGCTGTTTGTCCAAGACTACCTCACATATAACTTGGCCCTGTTCAACCTCTAGTGCTAGGCTCCTAAACAATCTCATTAGGCTTCAATAGCAATGTGAGCAACAGTAATGCCAATGACAACCATTTAAAGGCTGTATTGACAGCTAAAAGACCTGTAATGCTGTTGTCAGTCCTAATGACCTATATTGACCACCTAGAGGAAGCTATTCTCCAAGGAGCAGATTCACTGAAAGATCTTGAACTGGAATTTTGCACATTTTTTTACAATAGACAGCAAGGTGTGAGGCTAGTAACAAGCAGCTCCAACAAGAGACTAGTTATTTTAACATTTTTTCAGAAAGCATAGACACAAAGATAAAATAGGGCCATATAATGAGTCTAGTGTCATCAAGTTACTTACTTGATAAGTAACTTTCTTTATATGAAGATTTATTTTTGTTTGATTGCTGTCCTGTGACAATTTTCCCTAGTTACCAGCTAAAACAGGTGATGTGTAAAGCATCAGAAAATAATTTATTCTATGGTGATATTTTGGTTCTGATTAAATCATCTGCTATTGATTGTTATCAGAAAACTAAAAGTAGATTTGAATATTACTCACAGATTTAGGAGATATTGACTCACTTTGTTGTTGAAATTTTTGTAGGAAAAAAAAATTGGGAATAAGAAGAAATTGCATATCATTGATGGTTTCCAAAAAAAAAGATTTTAAGATGTTGAAAGAGAACAGAAAAGGAACAACCAGGCTGTTCTAGTAGCAGATTTATGGTCTAAGCACCTAGAAAATTTGGAAAGTGAATGTATAAAAATACAAGAGGTGGGCAAATGGAAAATGGTCTTGGTCCTTGTGATTTACCTAACAATTTAGAAAGCCAGGTAGCTATTATTTATTTAGAGAGTCTAGAAATTCAGTATCAGTAGAGGCTAGTTGGCAATTCTATAACACTAAAACATTATAATCTGGCTAAATCTAGTTTTGAAAGGGAAGATTACTCTAAATTTAATTTGAATAATAAAGCTTTATGTGAATAAGTAAAACTAGGGGCAAACTGCCTTCTAATCCAGTGCAGGCATAAGGTATTTGAAAGAAAGTATGTGATTAATGAAGGGTATTATGTTTGTTCTCACTGTGAAGAGGAGGGGAAATATTTGGACAATTTTCTCTTGGAGTGCCTGGTGCTTTCTTGTCATAAAGTAAGCATTTCATTGCTTTCTTTTAGTTGTGCATATAGTCTATGGCATTTTCATCTCACTCTTATTTCAACTTAATACCCATAAATTGAAGTAACATTGAAAAAATCAAGAAACAGAGTAATGCACAGGAAATACAGAAGTTGAGCTATAGGCTATATTTGCAATAAAGGGGGAGGGGTAAAGTGAAACACTGACAGGAATGATTCACAATAAGTTTCCTATAGGCTATAAAAAGCAAGCCAAGAAATGTTTTATTAACTAGCCTAGGCCTAGTTTCCTTCTCAACAGGTCTGGTTGTATACTGGTACCAAGGTGTTTCCTTGGAGTGATTGTACTTCTAGAATTTTCCAAGACCCAACAACAATGACTCAAGTTACTATGAATGGGCCTAAGTTACAGATAGGGAGAGAAGGAAGTTAAAATTCTAGTTTAGTGACTCTTGGCTATCTTGGAAAGGGGCTAGGTTAAGAAAATGAAACTTTCTGGGATTGGACTAAAGGCTAAAGTATATCCTGGGAAGGTATTTTTAAGTACCCACCTCTACTCCTTCTCCCTCTAGAGGGTCCTGAAATTCACCTTCATGACAGGTCCTATACCTATTAAAATTTTGACAAAACAGCATTTTACCTTAATTTTTAGTAACCAGTTGATTTTTCTCAGCCTTTAGTTCTGAAAATACAATTCCTGTTATTTGAGTAGAATTCTGAGCCATATCAAAGTTTTTTTTTCAGAATCTAGGAAATATGTGCATATCTTCAAAACCTTATAAACTGGGATTGAGCAAAGTTTAGAAGCTGAAAAGAATTTTGTTGTAGCCTACTTTATTCAAGCAGAAAATCTATTTTGCAAGGTTTTACTTTTATAAAACATATTTTTAAAGGTCATCAAAGGCCAGGAACCCTCTAGAGGGAGAGGGAGTGGAGGTAGGTACTTCAAAATACTTTCCTGTGATGTACTTTAGCCTTTAGAACCATCCCTGAAAGTTTTATTTTCCTAGCCTAACCCCTTTCTAAGATAACCAAAAGTCACTAAACTAGAATTTTACCATATTTTTTTATGCACATGACCCACTGGCTTTTGAAACAGCCTTTACTGATAGCCTAATGTGAAATAAAGCAAATATGAAAAAAAGTAATGAAGTCAGCAAAGTCTGGCATATGGCCATAGGCTATGTCTGGTCTTATTAGGGGTAAATGCCAATGACATTTTTTACAAAGACACTAATTGTTGGACAGCTTCTAATCTTGGAAAATTAGCACACCTTTATTAGCATGAACAGCAGGTACCTAATTTTATGCATTATATAAAAAGGCTAGCTTTGGATAGTTGGGAATAAATGAAATTTTGGAAAGGGTGCAAAATTGCAGATGAAGGACTAATGAGGAAATGCCTCTTGAAGATCTTAATCTTGGAGAATTACCTTGACTAAAATGTATCTTTGCTTCTTTAATAATGGAGTCGAGAACACAGTTGCCGCTTGAGTGATTTTAGCTAGAAAGTTTCGAGAACTTGATGCTAAAGCCGAAAAACATGAGAGAATACGAAAACAGGATATTTTACTTGAGAATTGTTTCAAAAGATAAGAAAGGAACTAAGTTTTCGCTCAATTATCTAAGAAGTAGAAATGTACTTATAAAGCTATTTCACAAAATTTGGAAACGTTGCTCACAAAATTTAGACCTAAAAGTTCAATTGTCAGATTTTGGGCAGTCTGTTACCTCATTAAAGCCCCTCTAACCTTCTTTCCTAAATCAATCCAAGCAGTCATAGTTAGGCATATAAGCTTCAGTAATACTTTATTTACGCTCCATATAACAACTCTTCATTTTTTATTGACTGCAAATATGTGTGGGGCAAATGTGACCCAATGTGGAGGCATGACCTGTAAAATTGAAAAATGTAAAGAGTTTTCCATATTTCTAAGTCGATTCATTCTCATAGAATTTTCACTTGAAAGCATTTTAGCCCTGTGTGATCCGAGGTTTCTTTTTTGTATCAAAAAATTACAAAAATACATATATACATCTGCCATTACTATTATTTCTACTTGTAACAACTCACTGCACCACCAAACCGCCTGAGACCAACAAAGCTACGCACGCTCCACCTCCATCCCAATTTATTTAAAGCCTTCCACCTTACACCCTCTCAAGAAGCTTTAATATTCCTTAAGCACTTTCGCTGGTGCAATTCCCACTCGATCCGGGGACAACCTTCTTTTCATTTGTTCCAAGATTGTTTGCCAAAAGTACTATCTTTAGCAATTTGTCATCCAATATCTGCTGAACGCGTCCTACTTATTACAACTATTCTCTATTTATAGCCCTAGATAGAAGGATAGAACCAAGTTTTTCGTACAACTTACTGTTTGAAATAAGGTCAGTTAGACGGATACTTGATACAATATGTTAAAAATTCCTTTGGAAACCATCAAATAAAACTTCTTCCGTCTTTGGGAGAGGTCATTTTTTAAAACCATACTTGACCATACTGTCATCATTGTAACTTCCAATGAAGACTCATTTTTCTGTTCTTCCAATCTATTTCCACTTTGAGAAAATACCCTCGTCTTTGGCTATTCTACTTTTAATATTTTCGATGCACCTAAAATTTTCACTAAGTATACTAGCTACATATATGAAGGTATCAACTTGATCGGTCTTCTTGTTTCCCAATCCTAGTCAAAATGACTTAATCTTCTTAACATTAACTTTCAAGCCCTGAGCTCTTGAAGCATTCTTTAAATCTTTTGTTTTGTTAATATCTTCATCTAAAAGGCTTAATAATCTACATAATTTAAATCTAGGAGTATTTTACTTTCCCATTTGATTTCATACTCTCCCATAGTCTTCGACGGGCTCTTCAAAGCGAAGTCTAAAAAAATGATCCATTTGAATGATAATAGAACCCAACCCTGATTAAAAACGAAACCAGCTAAAAACAAGATTTCCTACTTTAAGCGCAACAAGGTTATCCTCGCAACTAACCACTTTAACACTTTACCACAAACCACTTTAATGCACGAACCACTTTAATGTTTTCATCTGGCATACCATAGAAGGATAAGAACTTTTCTAACGCTCTCCTATTAGCTGAATCAAACGCTTGCTCGTAATTTATAAAGCTAAGGACTAAAGGTGTTTGATGACTCAAGCTCATTTCAATTATAAATTCAAAGTGACAATCTATTTCATACAACCTCTCCTTAGAACCACACTATTCTCTTAAACTTTGTTTAAAATATCCAAAGAATTGTCACCATATTAAATAATTTGCTTCCTATAGAAATTAAGCAAGTGCCTACATAATTACTACACTCATTCTTTTCACCTTTCTTACAGAAGGGATTAATTGGGGTTTTCCTAAAATCGCTAGACAATTACCCTTATTCAAAAATAATATTTATAAACTTTAGTAGTTTACCTCTAGCTTCATAACCACCATATTTTAATAAGTTATTTACCACACTATCAGCACCTTGGCCCTTATTATATTTTAATACTTTTAGTGCTGTTTCTAATTCTTCCCCACAATATAAATCTTCACTTTCACTGACACTTTCACTTTCAAAGTGTCATAACTTTTCACATTCTGTTTTACATTATATCCTCACATTTCAGGAAACTCTACCGACTTCTCAAATAAGAATCATACAACTTCGATAAGAAGCAATGATAATACCCTTTTCACATATAAGAACAAAACTACAAAAAGATGAGTGTCCCACTTTCAAATTGTATTTAGTCATACGAGTTCAGCAGCATCATTTCTACCCGAACCGCCAATTAATAGCAGCTAATAATAAAAAACAAGAAATAAAAACAAATAATAGCGGCTCTCCTAATCGACCGTCTAGGGAAGATAAAATTTGTCAGAATGAACATCAATGATGATGTCGATATTGGACCACCAACTTTGAAAGAGATCTAGGGAGTCATCAAGCAACTACAGAATCACTAGACTTCAGGAATTGACCCGATCCCTGCAGAAATATTCAAAACAGAGCCAAGCCTAACTCTAGGACTTTAGAATATTGTCAATGTAATTTAGACACAAGGGTCATTTCTCCAGTATATTTGTTATAATCCTTGTATTAAAAAAGATGAAAGAGCTAAATCCAAAAACTGCCACAGTAAATCCCTCATTAACAAAACTGTCAAGAGCTTTCCTATTGTTTTTCGTAAATTACTTTTCATCTGCAAGATACCCAAAAACCTAACTTAATCAAACTGGATACAAAGTAGGCACGGAACGCATTTGTTAGCTCTTCATTCTGAGTCTGATGCTCAAACATAGGGCCAAACTTTAGTAGACAGAAACAACAGATTTTTCTTGGCTATCTGTTGTGAGATTTGGATGGCAATACTGGATGATGGAGGGATTTGGATGATGAAGTCTATGACCGTCTATGAAAGTCCATGAAAATCTATAAAACTTCTATATTCGTATGTTTTTATTACGTATATGAGGGGGCTCACCCACTTGTCGATACCTCGCTCTTTACACTAAAGCTTAAATTTTGTCCCAATTCCTTAAGAATGACCCCTGAAACACAAAGGCCGCAGAATAAATAGTTGAAATTACTAAGAATACTTTAGCGTAAAGAGCAAACTATTACGAAAAGGTGAACCCCTCATATGTGTAATAATTTCTGTTCGTTTTAGGAAGTGATTCTAGCAAGAGGGTTGACCTATCAGAGGTATCAAGAATGTCACAGTTATGGTCACCAGCTTAAGCCTGATTTAGGACTTTCGAGTAGAAGCTTTAAACTGGAGCAAAATTTAGCGAAAGATGTGAACGATGCTATAGAACCTCGATCGCAAGGTAAGTAAACGTTTATAAAGGCAAAACTGTCACATTGAATCGCTAAGATGTTCTTATCACAATGAATCACAGAGGGCTTTGATGGGGAACGGAAGAAAATTGCTAGACCACAGGAAGGCCGGACTCTATTTTTCTTGGCCGCTTACGAAAAAAATGGTGGGCAGAAAATCGCTTTAGGCTAGAAATGTCTGATTTGGTCAAAAGATGTTTTTGCATTATGAACTAATAAATCACTAATTAATATGTTTTTGTCTTTTTTTGTCATTAATATTGAGAGAAGCAAAACTTAAAATAGTTGCTTGGTTGACTTTGGAGCAGAGTTCAGAGTGCTTTTAATCACTGGGCAACTCATACTATAGGAAACATGACCTTTGCCGCAGTTTGCACATTTCGGAGCCTCTAAGCAAGGATTGTCTTTAGTATTACAATGGCACCCAAAACATTTAGAGCACTTCATCTCAATCGGGGTACATTGGCAGTGACCTAACGAATAATGGAAGCTTTGGCATCTAAGACAGCGTCTGGGCAGCTCCTTGTATTCCAATATTTTAAAAGACTCGTAGCCCAAGCGCAGACCTGTAGAGATGGCAGATTTTAGTGCAGCGGAATCAAGGAACTCTAAACGGAATGTATGAGATGAGCCGATCTGTGTGGCCTCAACAAAACCAGTAATAGCAGAGATGAGTATATTGCTAGAAACACAATCAGGAAGTCCCCTAATGATTCCGAATCACTCATTAGATTTTGCGATCGATCACTTTAGCAAGAATATTTAGATAACTCGCAACAGCAGATCCGGTGAGAGAATTGGCAGAAACTTTATCCCACATGACAGCAACCCATCTTTTGCTTACTGGATCGAACTTTACCGACATAATTCCGTCTTGTCTGGCAAAAGAATCAAGCTTTTCCTTGCGACAAACGGGGACTCTTAGTTCTGAAGGCGGATACTTAAGAAAGACGACGTACGAGGGTTTGCGATTGCTAACCTTTGCTAGACCATTGAAGTGAACAAGCGATTTTTCCTAATCAAGCCACTGGTTGACTTTGGCGGTAAAAATAGAATAAGCTGTCACCGGAATACTGAGGACTTCAGAGGGGGATTTGATCACAAGCTCTGGAATATCATTATTTTCTGCACAGCAGCGAGAAAAAGGGGCGATGATGTTCGAAAACGAACTACTCTTAGCACTGGGTCTCGACCGACGACATATAGGCTCATTTGTGAAGCAATTGCTATATGAAAGTTTTTTAGTGCCAAAAATGTCCTCATACGGGAGAAAATCACTGGCGTATTTCAAAATCGACTGATGGTCTAAAACCTCATCGAGATTGTGCTGGAGAAACTTCAAAACTGGCCAATAATAAAAAAACTTACCGGTATTCCAATTGTCCATGATAAGCAAATTTCACTCACGGCTCGGCATCAATCCAAAATCAATTAAGCGAAAAAGGCATATCCACAAAGAAATTCTCGATAAGCACAATTAAGAAATGATCTGCACTGGGTGAATGAATGCAATTAGAATAAATAATAACTTACCTTTGAGTGGAGCAAGTAATTCAGTAATTTGCAAGTAATTGCAAGTAATCCAAGTATTTCAAAGTATGACTCAAATAATAGTAGTGCTGAATACTAGCTAAGAGCCACAATCCATAAATAATCCTTAAACCGTAATCATTTATAAATTTATAAATTTATCTAATAAGTTTCAATTACAAGTTCAAAAGTATTTCACTCGTTATTTATTCCGAACAGGTACAGAGTTAATCCACCCTAAATTCAAATGGTTGTTCACTGGTCAAATACCTAAGGAGAACTGATATATAAAAAATATATATATGTATATATATATATGTATATATATATATATATATATATATATATATATATATATATATATATATATATATATATATATATATATATATATATATATATATATATAACGAAAAGAGAAATCACCAATGCAACAGCACAAACACATTAAAAAAAAAAAAAAAAAGAAAAAAAAGGAAGACAGAAGGAGAAAAGGAAGACTGTTTTCCTAAATTAGTGATTAATAGATTAATATAGAACAGCACTTGAATGAGGCCTTAACCCTACTCATCACCATATATATATATATATGTATCAATATATATATATATATATATATATATATATATATATATATATATATATATATATATATATATATATATATATATATATATATATATATATATATATATATTGGTTATATATTGGATATATATTGGATATATATTGGATATATATATTGGTTATATATATTGGATATATATATATTGGGTTATATATATATATATATATATATATATATATATATATATATATATATATATATATATATATATATATATATATATATATATATATATATGTATATATATATATATATATATATAACCCTATAGGCAAGTGTATTCTCCTGATGAGCCCTTGTGTTGGGTTGTTGCCTCTGAATCATTTGTCTTTATTGTTTCTATTGTTTGGTAAATGACGACTTATACTTATTGACGACATGACTGCCTGTCCATTGATTATTTTTTATGGTTGATTGTGTATGGCTATGCTGTTTGACCTATGTGATTGTATGGATGAGTATGGTTAAGGCCTCATTCAAGTGCTGGTCTATATTAGTCACTAATTTAGGAAAACAGTCTTCCTTTTCTCCTTCTGTCTCTTTTTTTTTTTTTATGCTTTTGTCCTGTTGCATTGGTGATTTCTCTTTTCATGATATATATATATATATATATATATATATATATATATATATATATATATATATATATATACATATATATATATATATATATATATATATATATATATATATATATATATATATATATATATATATATATATATATATATATATATATATATATATATATATATATATATATATATATATATATATATATATATATATCATATACGTTTTCTTGTTTTATGCTATAAAATCACCACAATTTTGGGCTTATTTATTCATGATTTGTCTTAAAATTCTTATTAGCTTCCAATGTAATGGATTAAACACAACTCCCCGAAAGATCGGTAAGCTCACTGGTCAATTTTCGGTCGGGAAACCAACACGTTCGGTCTCGAACCCAAAGCAACGCTGTAAATGATCATCAAAGTTATGCAGAAGAAATAATTGTAAATTATAATTTTTGGAACTGGAAAGAATCATAAGTTTTTAGTAAGATTTCTAAGGAAACTATTCTTCACAAATTTCTTTTGTTCTCTAACAGGTAAATCCAAAGGTATTCTATTGATTTGAAATAGAAAGGTAGCCTTAAGTTATTTCCTTTACAACCGCCTAAAGGTGCACTTGTTTAGTGCATTTAGGCTATTGGAACTCCCCTATTCCCCTCTCCAGCTAAGCTTGACTTGTCTTGGTTCAGTCTGTATGAGAAAATATGAGTTTAGGCTACTAGAGGTAGATTAAGGTGAAAGTCTTCTTCAAATTTTGCTATCCCTTGGGATTCTTCAGATTCCTTTTTAGTAGTGTATTCCAAGGAATTAACTGATGCCCAATTACCATATATATTCATATTTTGTCAAAATTCCTCTTGGTATAAGGCTAGGACCCTAGTTATAGATAAGGAAGCATGTTAAGAAAACAATTCTTACTTCATAATATGCAGAACTATCCTAGCTAACACATCTTACACAAGGAAAACCTTTATCTTCACTTCTTTCCATGTATTTCCAGTTTTCTATCATATTTCTAAATATTTGTGTCTATTCTCTAAGTCTTGAAAAGTGTTTATAAACAAACACCCAACTGCCATAAACCCTAAACTAACTTACTGCTAATGGTCTGTTGACAAGTTTTTGTGAGAAATAATTAGAAGGTACTAATGGTGTTTATTAAGATATATAGAATATTTGCTAAATTCTAGTTAATTGACTTCTTGCTATCTCAGAAAAGGTTTAGGTTAGGAAAATGAAACTTTTGGGGATGGGTCTAAAGGCTAAAGTAGGCCTATGTCCCAGGAAGGTATTTTAAAGTACCCACCTCCACTACTTCTCCCTCTAGAGCACCCTGAAATTTGCCTACATGACAGGTCTATACCTATTGAAATTTTGACAAAACAACATTTTACCTTAATTTTTGGTTACTAGTTGCTTTTTCTCTGCCTTTAGTTCTGAGAATGCAATTCCTGTTATTTGAGCAGAATTTTGAGCCATATCATTTTTTTTTTCAAATTTAGGAAATGTATTTGCATATCTTTAAAACCTTATAAAATGGAATTGAGCAAAGTTATGAAGCTGAAAACAATTTTATTGTACTTCAATTAAGCAGAAGATCTATTTTGCAAGGTTTCACTTTTATAACACATATATTTTTAAAGGTCATCAAAGGTCAGGGCCCTCTAGAGGGAGAAGGAGTGGAGGTAGTTGCTTCAAAATACCTTCCCAGGACATAATTTAGTCTGTAGATTCATCTCTAAAAATTTCATTTTCTTAACCTAAACCCTTTCTGAGATAGCAAGAAGTCAATTAACTAGAATTTTACCACATATTTGAAAGCAGAAAAATTTGGTTGAATCCACATTTATTTTTCAAAAATTTGTTAATTTTTTGTTTTACAATAGTGAAAAAAGTAAAGATAAAGGTTCTCTCTCTGCAAAATGTGCTAACTAGTACTATTCTGCATATTATGAAGTAAGAATTGGGTATAAATGTTTAAGCAGTCCAGAACATAAGGAGACATGTTAAGAAAATAGGTAAATTTTTCACAGTTCATATAGGACATATCTAATTGACTTACCAATAAAGTGAAAATACCACTTGATGTCAATTTTCATGTTATTTACAAATATTATAATTGCTTTTACTGGAAATTTTTCAGCTTTCACTTTTTGAACTCTTAAAAATAACCCATTTTCAATTGAAGTATGAGTTATCAGTCATTTTCAACAAAATAATACTATGTTTTCTCAGTGCTTTTTTCTTGGTCATTTTTAAACAAAATAATACTACATTTTCTCAGTGCCAAAATTATATTATTATATTTGTAAAGAACATAAAAAAGGCAAAAAGTGGTATGTTCACTGTATTGGTAAGTCAATTATATGAACTGCAAAAAAATTTATCAGAAAATAATTCTTAGGCTACTTCATGATATACAAAATAACCCTAGTTAATATATTTTCCAGCAAGAAAACTTTTATCTTCACTCTGTTTACTGTTGTAATATTTTTCTTTACCAAAACTATGAAAAATAAATGTAGATTTGACTGAATTTATCTGTTTTCAAATAGTCTATGTATAGAAGTTAAACGCCATGATTGCCATCTACCAAAAAGATATTAATAGGCAAATACTGATAAATTAAGTAACCTTAGATTAGCTAGATGGCTCTTGAGTGTTTATTTTATAAAGGATTGTTGAGACTTGGGGAATAGACATTAATATTGAAAAACTAGAAACACAGTGAAAGAAGTGAAGGTTCTCTGACTAAAAAGTATGATAACTAGAGTTATTCTGCATGTTTAAAGCAAGAATTGTTTTCTTATCATGTCACCTTATGTAGTGGACCACTTATACATATCCACCAAGAATTGTATTCTTAAAATGTTTCCTTATGTATACCTACAGCCCTAGGCTTACATATCCCTCTCTATTTTGTTGGTATGGCTATAGAGGCAATTGTCTATAAATCTTAGACCTAGGATAAGGCTTATATCATTCTAGGTAACATTCTAATTAGATGGCTCTAAACAAAGAACAATTTGTACCATTTTGATCTGATAGTTCTACAGAAGGAAACATTTTAGGAAAGTATGAGTAGTACCATCAGATTTTAAGCTGTGCTCTTTCTAAACATTATGTATCTGATAATACACTCCCTAATGGCCCAACATCTAGGAAGCCCAAAATAATAAATTACTTGGTTATTTGATGCTCTTTATTGTTTTTATTTCTTTGTAAACAGGTTTCTTGACCTGTGAATAGTATTATCCAGTAAAATTCTGGATCAGATAATTTTTACTGTCTTGGAAAAGGGTTAGGTTTGGAAAATGAAACTTTTAGGGATGGGTCTACCGACTAAAGTGTGTTTCAGGAAGGTATTTTGAAGTACCTACCTCCATTCCTTCTCTCTTTAGGGGCCTTTCTATGACCTTAGAAAATTTTCTTGTTATGAAAATGAAACCATGCAAAACAGATCTTCTGCTTAAATAAAGTACAAGAAAACTGTTTTCAGCTTCACAACTTTGCTCAGTCTCAATTTATGAGGTCTCAAATGATCTGCAAATATATTTCCTAAATTTAGAAAAAACCCTTTCATATGGCTTAAAATTCTACTCAAATAACAGGAATTGTATTTTCAGAACTAAAACCAAAGAAAAAGAAACTGATAACTGAAAATTAAGGTAAAATGTTGTTTTGTCAAAATTTCAATAAGTATAGACCTGTCAAGTAGCAAATTTCTAAGACATAGAAATCAGAAAAGGGTTAACATAGAAGTTTGGCAATACCTTCCCCTAGTTAGTATTTGGTCCTGGAATCATTGCTGACAGTTTCATTTACCTGATACAACTACTTTCTGAGATAGCAAAAACTTGCTAAACTAGAATTTTACCATCATGATGTTTATAATGAATTTTTTTGTATGAATTTTATGTAAAGGTGTTGTGTCTTGTGTAAGCAGAATGATTTTTATGGAATAAATTTCATTACAGTGTATGTATAGTGGAGGAGACTGCTACCTGCTGCCAATAGACCCTTTATGGTTTTCTTACTAGATACTGCATAATGTTTTGTATATTTGTATAAACTAAACTAATCCAAAATTCCTGAAAAAAAATGATTTTCCTGGTTTTTCAAGATAGGCTGCTGGAAACCTGTAGTCCTGGATTTTAGACCATGAGGTTGACCATCTTATAATGTAGACTCCCTTGCATTTTCACCCATAACAGACAAAAATAATGTTTTGTGGCACACAATGGTGGAAACATTGTTGTGATGCCATAAGATATAGTTTTTTTTATTCTGCAACCAGTGGTTTGATGCAGCCAACCCTAGGGGGGGGGGGGGGGGTAAAGGACACATTAGTGCTACCAATGTAAAAAAAGCTGATTTCTTTTATTCAACAGTCCCCAAGATTCAAGGGAACTGTGATTTTCCTATTGAGGGCTTTCAACAATGATGATTCCAATGTTGTACTTTTCACCTGGTTCTACAGCCATTTTTCAGGGGTTTTCAAAAAACAAATAAAGTTTCTGATTGAGTAGTCTTTTTCAAAATCTGTTTCTAAACTTTCAGTTACTATGGGGTGTGATTTGACCTCTACTAGATTGTAGCTGTTGTTGCCAAAACAATGCTCCTTAACACATGCTTACATCTTCAGAAATATCTACCTCCATCCTCCCCACAGGCACTGAACTTTGATGCTTTTCTGTTTTGATTTAATACATATGTGTTGAAATAAAGTCTTGAAGGGAATATATGAAGGTAAATATCCATAACCAAGCCAAAGAAGCAGGCAAGAATAATCTCTTTATCATATACTAATGGTTAAGTCTGGTCAATAAAGTTTCTCATGTAAAATTGCCACAAATATCCCTTATTTGCAGATGAGTTCCTTTTTAGTGCCTAGTGTAAACAAATCATTGTCCAGGCAAACATTCTTTTAACATTTTAAAGAAGGTAGTTTTAAAGAAAGTAAACAAGCAAAATGAGTGAAAGTTTTAGAGATTTTAAGGAATATATAACCTGAGAGCAATAATGTCCTACTGCTTGAAAATTTTTCTGATAAGATGTTGCTCTTTGGGGTTTGATGCATTCAACCAAAAGGTTATATGTGTTCATATCACTCAATTATTCTATACCTTATGTAATCACTAGCTTGCTTGGGTGTCACCTTGGTCATTGTTCACTGAAATTGATCATGTATGACTTATATGGATATTGTTAGGGGGTTGTTTGCCTTCAGCAGTTGCCTGTATTAAAAAACAATAATCTAATAATACAATATGACATGTTAATTAGCAATTATAATATATATATAACACAATTTTAATAAATAATACAAAATTAACTTATAAGCTGTCACTGAAATCCAGATTTAAAAATATAGACAAATAAAATTCAAATATGATGTCACTAAAATATATTGTGCAGGGAATGAGAAAACATAAATTTATAGAGAATAACCCAAAACAATAGTCTTGACAAATTTACCTAATAAGTTTGTGCTTTGTCTTTTAGCCCAATGTTACGGAACAGTGATGAGCAGAGAACTAATCATTTGTCTGAGAAGGGGCTAACCAAGGTCTCTGTAGCCTAATTATAGCACCTTTTGGGCTAGGTATAGACTTCTTCCCTTTATGTTTCCTTTCTGCTTTGCCAGGGCTACTGGTAAATGATAACATGCTGGGAAGGCTTGAACCCTCTCTGTTTTTGTTTTCAATTGAGTTATTCAGGATACAAATTTCATCTTTGAAAGTATGTGGTGCTAACCACATGCTTTGCATCCTCTGTTGAATGTCCTAATCTGAATCCAAATTGCTGTTGGCTCAGGAGCCCCTTCACTTTTAGAAAAGAGTAAAGTTGTTTTCTTCATAGGCTTTTCAAAGACTTGGAAAAACACTGAGAGAATTGTGATGGGTTGAAACTTTGATGGGCTATGTTGAGGGCCCCCCTTATGGAGTGGGAAAATCTGTGTTTTCAGCAGGGATAGAAATACCCCATCTGTAAAGAGGTAGTTCAGATTTCTGGTTGTTGGTTTGCAGCACTGTATTGATGGTCTTCCACACTTTCCTTCTATCCTTACCACTTTCAACTAGTTTATTAAAGTAGTCTCTTTTGGCTTTTCTTAAAATTGACTGTAGGCACTTCTTTTAGGATTTGTAGATTTCCAGGCTAGCTCTACTAGCCTAGCAGTACATTACAGCATTGGGTCAGTAAGATTTTGCTTATTTTTGATGCATCTTAGTAAACTTTCAGTAACCCACAATTTTATTG
Source organism: Artemia franciscana (assembly GCF_032884065.1). NCBI lineage: Eukaryota > Metazoa > Arthropoda > Branchiopoda > Anostraca > Artemiidae > Artemia > Artemia franciscana. The sequence goes on from NC_088877.1 coordinate 1,494,018, forward strand.
GTGCATTTTTTCTTCCACACTTGGCTGGTTTTTATTTAAAACAATGGGCCTTGTATAGAGTTGTAAAGCTATTATGGAATTCTTTGAAACCTTCATTCACATGTTCTTTTCCCATAACACTATCCTGTTTTGTTTTCTCCAGCTCATCATTTTGTGACCTTAGCTTTTCTTCTCCTAGGTTGAAAATCGGCACATTGTCTTGAATTCTTTTAAAATGACCTTGCTGCCTTTGATGTCTGGAAAATGGTGCAGAGGGGGAAATGATATGACATGTCACTGACAATGACTGAAGCTGAGAGTGGAGATAAATTTGAGAAAATATTGTTTATTAAAGATTGAGTATTTTGAGCAACTCTTGTTGGAATAATGATTGATGGATAGATGGGAGATCTAGACATGAGTATGAGAGGATATTTGGCGTTATTAGTAATAGGATGGCCCAGGTTGATATTTAAATTGCCTGTAATGATCACATCGTGATTCTGTTTGTCTAGCTGCTGGAGGGTTGTTGATAATACATCCATGCAAGAAGAAACATAACCTGATAGGGATTAGTAAATTTCTCCAATGATAACCTTTCTTTGAAAAGGGAAAAACATTTTGATACAAATGGATTCAAAACACCCTCTATGTTCCTAGTCAGTTGGCTATTTACAGAAACTGGTTATTCACTCTTTGTATAGATTGTCAATCCTTCTTGTCTTATATCTTTTCTGTGCATAAAATTCGAAGTATATCCTGGGATATCCAATAGGCTATCAGTTTTACTGGTCAGGAGCGTTTTGCATAGTCCAATGACTTCAGGCTGGATTTGCCAGCACATGGTCTTTATATCTGTCGAGTGTCAGAGGCACATGAACTGTCCTTTACAGTTGAATTAAGCTGATAGTTGTCCTTAAGCTGAATTACATTGAGCTGAGCCTTAGAGCATCTTTGGTCCATGCTGATTATTTGAATATATTTGCTTCAAGGAAAATTACTTTTACCAAATAAAGAGAAATCGGTTTCATTACTTATCACACAATCAAAAATTTCTTCCAGACTCAAAAAGATTTTTCTAACTGTTCTAACCTAATTTGGACTATCGGCAAAGTATTGTGCCGTGGGGACAAAGAGAAGGAACTCAAAACTTAACTAAATCTTATAGAGGAATGTGGTGGTGTCCTGAACCAAAGCAAAGAGCCACAAGAAATGAGCACAGTCGAATGAACCTGTAATAGAAAACTAGAACAAACAAACATGAATATATGCAACACACAAGAAAAATAGGAAAATTAGTTATCCTTGGAAAACACAACACTCAATTAGGCAAGCAGAAACAACTTACTGACCCATGACATTCTTACCCATTTCTGCTGTTATAGCTGTAAAAGTCTAATATATAATAATCATACTTTCACACCTTAAATTTAAATTTACCTTATCAACCATAACAGCAGAAAAATTGACAATAAAAAAAAAAAAAACAATTCACGAACAAACTCAAATCACTAAGAATCAGAATCAGCGTGCGTAAATTGTACCGTTATTGACAGTTTAAGCAGATCAAAGCAGTCATCTAAAAATTTAGTCCACTGTGAATTTCGAGAAGTTTTAACATCCAGCCATAATTTTATTCCTTGCTGTACTACAAATGTCTCTGCAACCTTTTCAGCTGTTGATTTTGCTGTTTTCAATTTGTAATTGAAAACATTGAAACATTTGTAATTGTAATTGCTGTTTTCAGCTGGTAAGTCTATTGACACACTAAAACCTGTCTTCTTAAGCCTTCCAGACACGTTTTGAATGATGGAGTCCGTGTTGTCAAGGCTGACAAAGATTGGCTCAGCAACTTTTTCTTTTTGAGTAGTTTGCTACAGAATCGGGCCGGCTCTCTTACTGGGGGGGGGGGAACTGTTTCCTTAGAAATGTGATACAGGGTACCCATGTATAGCTGGTTGGGATCTGTATTTCCGAGTTTAGACTGGAGGAAAGTCACCAGTATGTTGCAGGTTTGCATTTACTTCTGTAGCCTCAATACTGTGTATTATTATATTATTTCGTCTGGCATACATTTCCAACTGTAGAGCAGCGTTCTTAACATGAATCGATTCAGTTACATTAGTTTATTTTCACCTCTCAATTACTTTATTCTCTGTCTGGAGTTTTGAAATTAACTGCAGCAGCTCGTCCATATGTTGGTCAAAGTGATCTTTTGTAACTGACACATCAATAATAACTAGTACCGTTTTGCATTTTCAGTAAAGCTAAAAAACCATAGAGTGAAACTTACGCACAAGGGCCCCTTTTTCATAATAAAACCAGGGCCTGCTTCCGTCAAATGCAGCTTTTCAAAAAAAAAAACAGCTTTCCAAAATCCATTTAATATATCCAACCCTTTTAGTTTTATATAGCGTCTCTGTTTAACTTTGGCATGGTGCATGGCTAATACACATTCCTTTCACTCGGCAAGGCAAACCTCTCTGCATGATTGTTCATAGGTATAGGTGAAAGTAATTGAAGGGTAATCCTCCCTATATTCATCATTTCCCCAAATACATCCAATCAAAATTTTGAGATTGCCTTTTTGTTCAGCAAAGTTGAAAGGTCCAGTAATTATGTCTTTGGAGATGACAACCCCTCAGTGCAAGACTTGCAAATTATGCCCTTGGGGCGTATAACGTTTATATGCAAAGGGTGGTTGTATAAACTTCCGAGGGGGCTTATTGGATTGGAAATTAGAAGTTCTGATGTTCTTTTTAAAAGTCAAAGTGTTGGAGGGCAACTAGCCCCTCTCCCTTATGATCTATTTGCCCCAAATGCATCCAATAGAAATTTTGAGATATCCATTTGTTCAAAAACAGTCCAAAGATCACATAACAAGGCCATTGAGGTTGAAATATCCCCCTCCTCATCAGAGTCTGGGGACATGGATTTTAAGCTCTGCCCCAGATGTATATAAGTTTTTTGAGGAGGTGTATTGGATTAGAAATTTAAGTTTCAGTTCTGTTTTAAGAGTTAAAAGTGATGGAGGGCAACTACCTCCTAACCTCCTTGACACCCTCTTTTTCCCAAAGGCATCCAATCAAAATTGTAAGATAGCCATTCTATCCAAAGAGTATATAACAGTGCCTTCAGGATGAATGCAACCCTCCTGAGCCCAGGGGTAAGGGCTCTAAGTTATGATGGTTGTATCAAGCTAACACAACATAAAAACAATAGGGATTTTTTTTCTAAGACAGTGAAATTAAATTCAGTGGATATGTCGGCCCTGTGTCCAAGGGTCGTCTTCAGCAAACATCAGAAAAAATATATATGTATATAAAAACTTACATTAAACACAACGAAATTAGACAAACAAACATAATGTAGAAACTTCGTTGGAATAAAGATGCTAGGGCTGTTTTAAAAAGTTTTTTAAAAACAATTTAGTTTTAATTTTCACGTTCTAATGTAAGTTTTTACTTACATATATATTTTTTCTGGTGTTGTGCTGAAGACGGCCCTTGGACATAGGGCCGAAATATCCACAGAATTTAATTTCACTGTCTTGAAAAAAAAATCCCTATTGTTTCTACGTTGTGTTTGTTTGATATTGAAAGGCAGTGTGGTCTTTGTCGATATCTATTGATGATTGTATTAATTTTGGATTGGATGAGAATCATTCGATTAGAAGTCGGACAATCTAGTGCCCTTTTTAAGAGTCAAAGGTGAATGGAGGGCAACCAGCCCCTCCCCGACAAGCCTATCATTCCCCAACACATCCGACAAAAAAATTATGAGAACCAATACTACACTTTATTGAAAACAAAATACATTTTAAATGGTTTTTCTTTTTTGATTTTAATAAGTAAAAAAGATTTTTGAGACTTTAAGGAATAAACATCAATATATGTATTATTAAACTTACAATCAACAGTCAATTTTTTTCCAGTTAAGTCCAAATTATGTTCTAGTCTTGAGAAGGCATGGTGGTTTTCAGCACTACTCGCGCAAATTTTTGCTCGTTTTGAGTTTGACTTGGGTATTTATTGTAATTCTGTTCATTTTGGGTTTCATTTATTTATTGATGGTGATTTATGGTAGTTTTACTTTTGGAAGATTATTTGACTTTATTTCTGCTCATTTTTGGTTTAATGGAGCTCTTTACTTTTCTTTGAAAAACTTGTTTTGTGGAAATAGTTTTTAAAATTAATTATGATAATAGAGCCATCTGGCCCAAGTCTTTCTAGCATTGGGCCATAAAGGTCCTTAGATTGACGTTTCTGGAGGTGTCCAAGCAGCTTTTTTTTGCAATAACTGTTCTACTCCCAAATGTCAGTTGCTTACTGGTCTCATTTAGACCTTCCACTCCTAGAGCCAGAATCCTTACACTACATTTATTTAGGTCAGAGTGAAAGGAATATAAACTATTCTGTCAGGTTACAAATAAATTAAAATGCCAACATGCTAAAAATAAACAGGTAAAGCAACGAAGTCAAGTAAATAAAACAAACACAAGCAGAGGGGGGGGGTAACCCTCTGTTATTAATAACCTATATTAAGCAAGCAAAACAAGTCAGAAGCAGGCAGTGCACTTAGTGTCCAATCAGGGTAGAAATGGATTGATTTACACCCTCAAGCAAGCACAGTCAAAACAAGCCAAAAGTCTAGATTGTACTGCACACCAATTGCATTGGCATCAGGGACCCCAAGGGGAGATCCTCTTGTGAATTAATCAACAAACCATGTCACAGTGCTATCCCAACAAGACGAATAGCAACTTCAATGCATTTGATATAGTTTAATTCAATTCGTCTTTTCTTCCCCTCAGATAAGATTTTGAATTGTAAATATTTCAGATGCTTCTATACAAATGCTCCTTAGTCCACTAAGGCATTTTTATGAGCAATATTTTTTCATTAGTTGTTGATGATAATGAAAACGAAAAGACAGGATTGGAAAATTTTGCTCTCTGGAGTAGTACTGACAAGTCAATTAAGATGAAGCTAAATGTTCTGTTGCCTGAAAAAATCATTTTATATGGCAAAATATCTCAAATAATGGTTTTGTATGGAACTCTCAGGTTGCGAATTGATATTTAAGCGAAATTCAAGAAAGTTTGTTTTATCTGCTTTCTACTTCTTTACTGTTTTTTTTTTGCTTGATTCTACTGTTTTCTTTAAGAAATGAAAGACAATTTTCTGAAAGCTGCTGTGTAAATAAGGGAGAGATATTCTTGGTTCAGGACTGAAATTTGTTTTTCTCTTTTGCTGTTTTTATAAAGAATACCTGTTTTTTCTGCTATAATTTCCACCCATACAACTTTCGTAATTAATTGAATTTTTTATGTGTACCTTCTAAAAGATACTGGTAATAGTAGACCCCTTGGGATTCAAATCTAAGTGATAAATTTGCAAATATATGTGGGAAGTTCATGGGACCTAGGAAATAAACAATGTACAATATATTGTCAGTAAAAGTGTTCAACCCACCTCTTTTATGATCTTTTGTATTATTAGGTGCCTTTGGCCCTTTTTAGGTCTCTTTTCCTTATGGGTCTTTTAAGGAATCCGTTTGATAAAATGGACACCAATAATATTATTGCTATATAATATTTTAATATTTATAATTATTGCTATATTAATATTTTAATATTAATATTTTATATAATAATTATTGCTATATTAATATAATAATATTTGTTTTTCTTCTTTCCGTCACAGCCTCAAATTACAAGCTTTCAACAATTTACCCATTCCCAGAATTTCATTAGGATAGTTATTGGATCAATATGTTAAGACATATATGGCCACGCCTATTGTCAATTTTTTTTTTTTGCCGTCCTCAATCATTCTACTATTAGTGTATACCAAGAGTAGGCTATTTATTTTAAGTGTGATTCTAATGCATCTCAGTGGATTATTTGTGCTCATTTTGTGTGCATCAACAATAAGAGTTAAGTAATTTTTAGAATGTGATGAAATTAAAAAACAAGACTTTTCAAATGAAAATAAAGAGTGACATTAAAATTTAAAACGAACAGAAATTATTCCACATATGACGAATGGCACTTGTATTTGAGCAATTTATCTCAAAGAAATGAGACTATAAGTCAAGCCTTAGCAAGAACATGGGCTGTAGAAGGGGTAGCCCCTCAAATATGCAATTATTTCTGTTCGTTTTAAGTTTTAATGTTGCTCTTCACTTTCATTTGAAAACAAATTTTTTAATAAAATTTTTGTTCGTTTTAATTGCCTACCCAGGGCTATCCTGAATGTGAGAAGGGCTACCTCTGACTAAAATCTCACCACTTAAATGGAATTCGTACTTTTACACAGAAATGCTTTAAGCAAAATAGCTCGTTTAGTGTGTTACACTAAATAAGATATAATTGTCCAAAATATAATTTCCATCTAGGTCACCCCCTTTTCTGGGAGAGTTTACTTCCTGATTCTAGAATGTTGCAAGTATTTCCTGTGCTAATAATAATGATGAGCAGCCAAAATTATAACATATTGCGTGTTTAGAATCAGCATGATTAATAGGTTTTGTTGTTCCCTGCATTGCAATCAAAACTTCGTTTTTTAGAGTTCCAGGTTCTACTAACAAGGGTTGTTCTTTGCTTACATTTTGCTACTTTAAGCTGTTTGATTTGAGGTTAGGGAGGTTACAATGAGGATGTAAGAGTTATAGTAACATTCATGGAATTGAGATAATCTAAAAAGATGTCTCTAACATTAGTACATTAAGTATTGCAATTGTTTTCTAAGTAAATGTAATCAAATTGAACAAAAAGTCAAATGTCAATTTGAAATTCAAAGAAAACATTTAATTATGAAGTAGAAGACAATATAAAGCTAAATTGATTAGGTTAACTAAAACTTGTTGAGGGATATAACGTGGTTCTCATGGAATTAAACAAAACTAGCACAACAAACAGTATAGAAGGATTAGCTAATTCTGAAGTAGAAGACAATGTAAAGTTAAATTGATTAGGTTAACTAAAACTTGTTGAGTGATATAACGTGGTTCTCATGGAATTAAACAAAACTAGCACAACAAACAGTTTAGAAGGATTAGCAAATTTGAGAAAGTAAAAAGAAAACTCTTGAATGCTAGTGCTATATGCTGTAGTATATAGTGACTGTTGGTCAGAATAACGAACAGAAATTACAATAAATAACCGGGTCAAACTCAAAACGAGCAGAAATTAACATGAGAAGGGCTAAAAACCCACTTATGGAAAAAGTTGCTCATTTTGTGGAAAGTTTTTATCATTAATTGCTTATAAAGATCATGGATTGAGTGAGGATATAAAGAAAAGGGTAGAGTAGCTAATGTACATGATATTTTTTCGTAGTAAAAAAAAAGGTTGGTAAAAATAGGAAGATGAGTCTGAGAACTATGAGCATAGAATATTGGAAACCACGGTAGTGAAAGCGATCAGGTGTTGCTCTTATACAAGGACACTTAGAAAGACTGAAGATTTGTTAATTGTTTCCAAGAGCAACTGTCATAAGGACTGTTTTAGGTATTAGCTTGGCAGGCCATATATAAATAAATAAGAAAATACCCTAAAGCCGTGTCTTAAAACGTGGCATATTTGTCTTCGAAATATATATGTAAGCTATTTGTTGATTTTATTTGTTTATTATTAATTTTACTTTCTTAATCAACAACAATTTAAGAGAGAAAAAATTATTATATTCAAATAGAGCACTGACAACAAACTAAAAACAAAAACAACAACAAAACATGTGGAGTTGACGTTTTCAGATTTTTTTTTGTAATTAATGTTTTGCTGTTGTTTTTTTTTTTAGTTTGTTAGCTGTTTGATTTTTTAGTTTGTCGTTGTTTTTTTCAGTTTATTACCTGTTTTTACTCATAAATTTTACTCATAAATTATTTTATGTTTTAGTTTTACTCATAAATTTTTACTCATAAATTTGTTTTACTCATAAATTTTCGTAAATGGCAAAGCAGAGTTTCCTTTATCAAACTGTTTCAATTGTTGTCCTTTATTGAGACAATTTCAATTACATCGAAAAGCCGTTTGTTTTTGTGCAGGAAAGCATCCAATTTTTTCAAATAACGCGAAAATTTTCATTTCTTTTGAACTTTTTGTCTTCCTGGGAGGATTAGTATGATTTTCCGCATGCCATTTCCTGTCGGTAGTCCAGTGTAAGCACTATAACTGGTTCTGGTGGAGCTCTTAGTTTATTGATAACATTTTATGATTACATTATATGTGTATTTGATCACATTAACGATGCTTAGCAAAAAAAGTTGTTAATAGGCCAATTTTCACCAAACGAAATTCTTTTATGATCCAGAAATATAAGTCAGCACCCATTTAAAAGTTGCAACTGTAAAAAAGTATAAGTACAAATGTGTTTTTATTAGTCACTGCCGAGCCTTTTTGATAAATCACTGTTGGATAAGAGCCTTTTTCACGTATGGTTTTTGAAAATGATTCTTGGAAATTAGTAACTGACTGTACTTCTGAACACCTGCATTTAATGATGAAAAAGGTCATTTCACCAAAGAGCCAATTTTGATTCCAATTTACGTCAGTTCTAGTATACAGTCTACAACAATTTACAATCTACAACAGTTTTGGCTCAATGAGGCTCTTTACTATTCTTTGACAGATTTGTTCTGTGGAGCTTTTTTTTTATATAAATTTCTGTTCTTTTTTTTTATCGGCATAGTGTTTTTCATAGAAAAAAATTCCTTTTTTTTCTATTAGACTTCATAGTTATTACTTCGAGAAATATTTGACTTTATTTCTGCTCATTTTTGGTTTAATGAGGCTCTTTACTTTTCTTTAAACAAAACTTGTTCCGTATGTTTCCCATTTACAAATACTAGATGTAAGTAATTAAATAAAAAACAACAAGTTTTTCAACTGAAAGTAAGGACTAATATCAAACCTTAAAACAAACTGAAATTATTACGTATATGAAAAGGGGTTGCCTCCTCAACTCTTCGCTCTTTACGCTAAAATTTTTATTGTAGAATTTTAAAACAAAGATTATTGTTCTAATTAAACGGTCGTTATGTTTCACGAATGGTTCTTAAAGAATTAGGACCAAAAGTCAAAACTTTAGTGTAAAGAGCAAGGTATCGTGGAAACAAATTTGTGCTATATATTGCCTCCCCCGGGGTGCAAATATATAACCCAAATTTTATATTTCTCTTCTATTTCTGTCACTTGTCTTTGCATTGTCTCACGCTAAGCTGAAAGAAACTAACGAAGAAACCGGTTTGTTGACCCAGTAATACACAAGTACCGAAACCCCTTCCCCCTACGGAAAAATATTCTTAAATTTGGAAAGCCTTATTTTCCAGGGGGGGAGAACACTGGCCACCCTTTAAACAATATATAAATAAAAATTGTGCTATAAATTGAGATACAGGAAATATTTCCTTAATTTTAATTCGATGTATTTCGAGTAAACACGACGTGTTGGGGAGGAGGGCTGCTAGCTGCCCTCTCACTATTTTGAGTATAAAAAAAAGCACTAGAAATTCAGATTACCAATCCAAGGAGTCCTCTTCAAAGTATATATGACCACCCTTTCTATAAACAACCTTATATGCCCCGGGGGATAACTTACAACCCTTGTCCTGAGAGTTTTGGGGGCGGGGGTATCTTCCTCAAAGACATAATTTTCAAACCCTTCAACTACAATGAACACATTGCTATGTCCAACTTTTGATTGGATGTCCTTGGGGAAGTTATGAGTGTGTGTGTGGGGGGGGGGGGGCTGGTTTCTCTCAAATTACACTCTTAGAAAGAACAATATAATATTCAATCTCAAATCAAATGAGCCCCATTGGAAGTTTATACGACCACTCATTCCATAAAAAAATCTTATATGCCTCGAGGGTATGACTTACAACCCTCTTGTTATGACTTACAAACCTAATTTGATGTATCTTCTCTAATTTCCACATAAAAATCTGCTAACAGTCACGTTTTTTTTTGCTTGTTTCCAATCGTTTTTCTTTTAGATATATTCTTAACCTGCCAGATATATTTTCTAAAAATGTTCCACTGCTATTTTTGGGAAAATTCCTCCAATTTTCTCTTTTAGTTCTTTAGTATCCTTCATCATCGTATATTCATCTAATTCTATTCTCTTTCGTTGTAAATCTCTTAATCTGTATTTGAAGTCCTTTCAGGTTTCTGAATTTCTCTTTGTTTCATTTCCGAATTTCGGATGGGAATGTTCCGGAGATAATTCAAATTTCTGAAAAATCGCTCCTATTAACTTTTGAAAATTCCTTGCGCAATCCCTCGGCAAAGCCGCAAAGGCAGTTTATGCCTTGTGGTTTAGGTTTGGCTGTATTATAGTTACCTAGTGTTCTTCCAACCAATTGTTTATTTCTGCATTTTTCTGATTGCGACTATCGCGAGTTTTTATTTTATTTTGCTGGAAATCCCGCATTTCTTTGAATCTCAGAACTAAGAAATTGCCTTCTCGAAACTAGAACATAATTTGTCCTTTACTGAAAATATAATACATTTTAATTGTTTTCACTTTTTCACTTTAATAAATATAAAATTATGAAAACTCTAAGGAATAAATATCAGTATATGTAAATAAAACTGACGATCCTTTGTCATTTGTTTTTATTAATGTAAAGCGCAAATTATGTTCTCGTCTTGAGAAAGGTATGGAGGTTATAAGCCCTACCCATATGAATTTTAGCTCGTTTCGAGTTTGACTCGGCTATTTTGTTGTAATTTCTCTTTGTTTTGTGTTTCATTTATTTATTGATAGGGATTTGTCGCAGTCTTACGCTTGGAAAATTATTTGACTTTATTCCTGCTCATTTTTGGCTTAATGGAGGTCTTTATTTACTTTTAGACAAGGCTGGACAGAGTTATAAGTAAAAACTTAACTGTTACAATCTCAGTATCTATAACCGCAATACTCGCGAAGGATACTGCTACTTGTGGCATGCTGGCACTGCTAAAGGAGGCTCGTCAGAGTAATAGGTCAAAACTTAATAACAATATCAGTATCTATAACTGCAGTAATCGTGAAGGAATTTTGGGAAAGCTCGTAAATGAAAAAAAAATCAATTAACCCCTTAAACAGCTGTCTATGATGCTCCAGTGAAAAAAGGGGGACAAGCCTCTGCTTCCCATGCAGAAAAGTGTTGTTCCTCTTTGTTCAAGCAAAGGGGCTGTAATTCTAAATAATTTGTAATTCTCAATAATTGTAATTCTCAATAAAATAAATTTTTTTGTGCAATAACTTTATTAAAAAATATCAATCGAAAGAATAGTTATAATACTTGAATCAGCTTCAATTGGAAATTTTCCACATTAAACAGTTTTTTTTTTCGAAACAAGTTTGGAAACTTTCTAAACTTAACTATTACAATTTCAGTATTTGATATAACGGCAATACTCATGAAGGATATTGCTACATTTGGCATGCAGGCACTGCAATTCTTGATAAGCTATGTAGAGAGACCAGCAATGTTTTGGCCAATAAATGTGCATAGCCTTTCTTTCCACGCTCCGGAAGCTGAAAGGCAGCTTCCAATTTCTGTTGTTCGATGGCAAAGAAGTGAAGCAGACCTTTTGCCGACGATGAACTCCTTAAAGGTTATAAAACCTTTAGAATCCTGATCATAGGCTTTAAATATTTGCATGAGGCAAGGGTTATTGCCACGTATTTTCAAGTAAGAAGCCAAATCTTGTAGTCTAATAACCCCATCCTTTTTATCTGCAATCTTGGCGAAGCATTCTAGGTCTGTCTCAAGGTCTTTTCTATCAAACCCATATTTGGATCTTAAGTTGGCCACTCCTATCAAGCCCGATTCACTTGGCAATTCCAGTTTGGTTGCTTTATTCATAAGTTGACAATCTTCAAAGGAATAATCGACAATGGGTACTTCAAGGCATTTGGCCATTTCAGAGCGCACATTAGAGGCAAACATTTTCGGTTTTCTTTTCTCTTCATCTGACGGGACATATGGAGGTAAAAATTCGATTTCAGCATAAGTAACAAGCTGGGTCATAGTGTAAAACACAGTCTTCCATGCTTCAGGTCCATCCCAAGTCCAAGTTACAGTGTCAAGCCTATTAGGATACCTAATGCACACAGGTTGTACAGCAACTCCAGGATAAAATGCACCAGGCTTGAAAGTGATCAGAGATTTCCCGTTTGAACAAGTTCCCTCAGGAAATATCAAAGTCTGTTGCCAGGGATCCTCAGATGTTGCTCGACGCACCATCTCTTCAATCGTTTTTGATCGAGAATTGGGATCTTCTCTATCCACATATATTGGCTGAGTAAAATTGACCAATTTTCCAATAAACGGCAATTTCTTCACTTCTTCTTTGGCAACAATGGAAGGTGACCCTAGGAAGAAAACTAAAAGCGCATCATAAACCGACGAATGTGGTGCCAGTACCAGAATGGGTGCTTCTCTTGTCATCGCTTGTCTCCCTTTTACTCTTACTCTGAAACCAGAACAATAAAAGAGTCCAACCATTATTTTAGATACAATGGCTTGCAGCGTTCGTCTCCATCCTTGCATAGGCTTTGATTTTAGTTCTTCTTCGGATACACCCAGAAGACCTATAGAAGCAATCGAATAAGATGTTACTAGGCAAGTGGCAACACCAATCACTCTCAGAGGAAAAAGGACGATAGACGAAATAAACATCTTCACTTTATCATAGATAGAAAGATTTATTCTATGTCTAAAGGGGTTTGTCTGAAGTTTGGCCTGATGTACATCACATTGGCTTTCGTTAACAGTTATACTGCATGAGGCTGCGGTCTTCAAAAAAGATTTCACGCTCTTGCAAATAGAGGCTGCACTCTTGCAAACAGGATCCAGATTTTTCCAGCATTTTTCCTCTTCGTGTTCTTCTTTACGTGTGTAACTATGGTCTTTGTTCTTTTCTATTTCGACAGCAGCTGGATTTGGTTCACTCTCCTTGTTGGGTTCAGAGCTCTGTACTTCTGCGCCTTCTGTTGAACATTCAGTTGTTTTGTATTCCATATATTTTTTAATAGCCCAACAGGCTGATATTCCAGCAACTGAGACTGGAATCCCAATTACAATGGTTTTAAAAATGAACATCTTCCAAGTAAGAGATACTTTATGCAAATGATTCACATTCTTTGTTCAGTTTTCCTTATATTAAGAAAATGACGTCATGGTGGTAATATTTGGTAGAGTTCTTGTTGAATTGGATGTAGTTGAGCAACAAATATCTGATCGACTGTGAATCATCCAGGGCAGAAGCCGGCCTGATATTCTCTAATGGCAATTGCAATTGTTACTTGTATTCGTCGAAGTAGGACTTTTGTCAGAATACGTGACTGATGGCTTGTGAGGGTATGTGGTAGAGGACTAGTATTTTTGGATCAGCAGTTACAGAGAGATTGGATTTAAAAATTATAAAAGTAACTACCAAAAATGCTATTGAACTACAACTTAAGACATCAGTTTAAAATTTAAATTAAATAAAATAAACACGAAGTTTAAACTATGTGAAATGAAATGTCATGTTCCTCGAGGGCTTACAAACGTAGTGTTAAGCCTGGTAAAAAAAAAAGTAAAAAAAGACCTTTAAGGCACAACCGTCAGAAAGAAAGTATGATGAGAAAGAAAGAAAGTAAGTAAGAAAGAAATAAAAAAAAGTTAAAAAAGACCTTTAAGGCACAACCGTCAGAAAGAAAGTATGATGGATTCGATTTCCTCAATTAAATCAGAAAAGCTATAAATAAAAATAGAAAAATAAAATCAAGTTCTATAATGGAGTAACAAAATTATTGCACAAATATACAAATGGAATTCAGATTAAACAATAACAAAACATTTTAAGCTGACTTGATTAAGCATCATTACTCAATTGAGATTGTTGATTATATTGCTGATTTTTCTATAAGTGCTAGGCTTCAGTTTCTACTTTTAAAAGTACACCTATTATCATTATCTGCTAGCATTATGTGTTAATAATAATATTGTATTAATAGAAAAAATTATTTTATAATATTTTCCGTTTTAGTGGAAAATGTGTTTGGCTGCTGTTTAATATACAACGTCTGTGATTCGGCTGGGCAACCATGTCTGGTATGTGGCAGCATTTGAGCTACGAGGAAAGTGATTGTCTGCCACATTTTTATATGGGTGGTCGATTTTTTGATCGGAGTTTCATCAACTTTGTCAGGAAAGACCCAAAAAGGAGAAATCGTGAGGTGACTTTTATAATAGTTTTGCAGAATTGTTAGTATAACTGGATTTTCGGTAGCATTTCCTTGTCAAGTCCTATCCTAAAAATTCTCCTAAAAAATTATCTCCTAAAAAAATTATCCTAAAAATTCCTTATCATTATCCTAAAAATTCTAAAGTTTGCGCCAATAAATGGTCGAATTTTGTGCTTCGAGAAGCTAACCTCCTGAAAAACAGAAATTTTAATTGATTGTCTGAGTTTCTTCTGAAGGCAATTTCTTGAATATCCCAAGCATTCTTACTAATATCTCAAATTTATTTATCTATGGTAAATCTATACCAGAGCTGTCACCCTCTAACCCTACTAGATCCCACCCAAAGCTCTTATTTCTTCAAATAAATATTTTCTTTCGTTTTTAAGCTTGATGGCGGTCATGGAGTTAGCTTGGTCTTTAGTAGATTTCACTGATAAGCAAAATTATATAAGTAATATTTAATCTTTTAATGACACAAATAGGACTCCATCTTTCTTTCTTGTATAGTTGAAGGTGTAAATCAAATGCGAAAAGTGTAAAAATGCGACAATGCGAAATTATGTGCGAAAGTGCTGAACGTTTCCTTCTTTGCTTGTAGGGCATGAAAGATTATGAGAATATGGGTAATAAACCTTTGAATAAACCTTTTTCATTAATTATCATTTTTTAATCTTATTTTTATTATATTTATTGTTTTTATTATTATTTATTACTAGCTGTTGGGGTGGCGCTTCGCGCCACCCCAACACCTAGTTGGTGGGGCGCTTCGCGCCTATACCTCATTATTCTAATGATGTGTCTCTGTGTCCCGGTCGTCATTTATATTCCCTGTGTCCCGGTCGTCATTTGTGCCCCGGTATCCCAGTTTGTAATTTCTCTTTGAGTTTCCCGGTCGTCATTTATATTCCCTGTGTCCCGGTCGTCATTTGTGTCCCGGTCTGTAATTTCTATTCGAACAATCCCTGTGTCCCGGTCGTCATTTATATATCCCGCCTGTGCCCCCGGCGTCCCCGTTGTAGTTGCGTCCCTATGTCCCGGTCGTCATTTATATTCCTTGTTTCCCGGTCGTGATTTGTGTCCGGGTGTCCCAGTCTGTAATTTCTCTTTGAGGTTCCCGGTCGTCATTTATATTCCCTGTGTCCCGGTCGTCATTTGTGTTCCGGTGTCCCGGTATGTAATTTCATCAGTTGACAAACATGACGTCAGTCGACAAACAACTTCATGACGCATACAGCTCAATCCTTATAATGACGTCAGTCGACAAATATGACGTCAGTCGACACACAAACATGACGTCACTCGACACACACAGACAACATATTTATATATATATATAGATTGTATTATTAATTCGTTATTTTTGATGTTATTTTAGTATGATTTTTTACTTTTTATTATTTTAATTATTGTATTATTGTTATGAATTATTGTCAGTGTTTTTTGTATTTTATTATTATTCGTCTATATTACTTATTATTTTATTGCTTATTTTATTAATATATTATATATTGCTATTTTTTAGTTTACTTATTATTACTATTTTTATATATTATATTTTCATATTTTTCATATTTTCTTTTGTTTATCATCTATTTTACTTAATTTTTTTTTATTCTATTTCTTAAGCTCGCCTTTTTTTTGTCACAATTACAAAACTTGATAACGAAGCAGTAAGAGAGTTTGACTGTGACCGTAGTAGCTTAGGCTCGAATATTAGATTAAGACAAATTTTAAGGAACTCAAAACAGAATTCAAAGTCAAACTGATTCCGATTGGAAACCGAGAAGGCATTGTAGTTTGAAATTTGAGCTGTATAAGTATATTCTTAAGAATAAATTTAATTTCTATATAATAAAATTGGAAGACAAAAAGTTGAAAAAAAACTTAAAAATTGTTTTCAAATTGGACTAAAAAGTAAAGTCGTTTTCTTCAAGTCATCTGCTTTTTTTTTCATTTATGCAGTTATAACCTAGATCAATTTTGTGAAAGAATTGATGAAGATGCCATAGAAGAGATGAGACAGAAGAATTTAAGAGAGGCCGTAGAATTGAAAAATTAGTCTTTTGGGAATCTTTTGAAAAAAATATTTTTCTTCTTAAGTTTTATGTGCCCTAAGAGAAACTTCAAGGCTGCAAAAAAATGTTTAGCAGAAAAAATTGAACAGTCCACTTTCTCTATGACAGATAAATCTACTTCCTACCAAAATGTACTTTTGTCCCTTGTAAACAATCAACTAGTTTACTATTGTAAATGCTCCGAATATTCGATCTTACAATATCAGGCGTGGGCTCGTTTGAACTAAAATTTAAAGTTCTATTAGCTGTTTTAAACAAAGAGATTGTACACTGAAAAAGTGGCGACGTGTGCCAGTTTCTTTTGAAAAACGACAATTTCCTCTCAAATACTGTAGAGCCGAAATACTATCGAGCGAAAATTATGAGATCGCAAATCGGTTTAATAAACAGTTCGTGGTAACGAACTGTAGTAAGGAGCGACCCGACTCAATAGTAAACGAAACTCTAAAAATCAGAATTTTGATGCTAAAAGATACATCAAAAGAATCGGATTTTCATGCTGATTTTAAATGTATAAGCGCGTAAAGAGCGAGGGATTGCAGAGGGAAAAACCCATTTCATAGACGGAGTAATTTCTGTTCGTTTTAAGTTTTAATGTCGCTCCTTACTTTCAGTTAGAAAAACTAGTTTTTTATTTATTTAATAACTATAAAAAACTACTTGTATAAGTTTTAGAGGCCATAATACTGTGCGGTGGCATATTTGTCCCTAAATATATATATGCAGTATCATATATACTGCATATATGATATGCAGTATATATGACATGCAGTATCTAAATATATATATGCAGATAAATAAATTGAAGTCATTAGTGCTATGACCAATATTGTTGCGGATAATGTAGGAAGTGATGTTAGTGGCTGGTTTAGTGTCGAATCAGAAGTTTGGCAGGGTTGTGTCCTGTCCCTGTTTCTATGGACTATTTCGATGGGATTTGTCCCAGGGAACGCGGCAAATGCTATTGGAGAGCATGTAGTCAAATGGGGAGGTAAAAATCTTACATTTGGAAGTTTTGAGAGTTCAGGGTGCAAGAATAGGCTTAAAATTAGTGTTCAGAAGACGAAGGCGCATAGGCTAGGTTAAATGAAGGTAAAGTGATTACATTCAGTAACGTGAAGACGTGGTCAAGTTGGTAGTTTCACTTACTCGGGTAGTATCGTTTGTAAAGATGGTGGATGCAGTAATGATGTTAAAAGTGGAATACCGAAGACTCAGGGCGTTCTTTTCTCAGTTAAAAAGAGTTGAGAGGAGTAGAAAGATAAGTTTTGAAATACATATTAGAGTATTAGAAGCTACAGTGATGACAGTGGTCAAGTATGGTTCAAAAACGTGGGTGATCCAAAAGGGAGAGGAATATTTGTTAAATGTTTTTAGAAGAATTGTCTGCGGGTACTTTTATGTACCCGTTTGACTGATATTATATCAAGCAACAAACTGTGAAAATGTGGTTCGATCCCGCTTTCTTGGCTTTAATGAAGACTAAATAAAAAAAAAAACAAGTTTTTTTTAAATGAAAGTAAGGAGCAACATTAAAACTTAAAACAAACAGAAATTACTCCGTATATAAAAGGGGTTTTTCCTCCTCAACGCCCCGCTCTTTACGCTAAAGTTTGACTCTTTCTCTTAAGTCTACTTTTTAAAACAGTAAGAAACTTTAGCGTAAAGAGCGGGGCGTTGAATCTCTGGAAGTGATTCAAGGACACTCTGAATCACTTAGCTTCTTCATTTCTCTGGGTTTGCGAAGAAAATTTATTATTCTTTCGAATTTTGTCTTATAACTAAGTCTGAACTCAATTTCGGTTTTTTGTGACCTAAATATTGATATTACTATTACTCAGGTCCTTATGTTAATCCTCTTTTTTTACTAAATTATTTTTAGGATGTGCGATTGATTCTCCGGACCCTGAAGAGTCTGCCGGAGCTAGATTTCTGCTCTGACTCTCAGCTCCTTCATTTTTCGGAGACTGGTCGCTATGAATTTCGCAGGAAGCACGAGATACTCTATTGGTAATTTTCTCTATTATTTCTGTTATTATTTCGCTACTTTATTAACGCTTTATCTTTTATCAGTTGATTGTATTCCAATTAGACACTTCCTTTTATTCTTTTTATTCCTATTCGTCACTGGTTACTTCAGTCGTGTAATCATTAAAAAAAAAAAAAAAAAAAAAAAAAAAAAAAAAATTCTAGATGTGCGGCAGCGAAGATCTTCTATCGAATGTTTATATTAATCCTAAACATCACCTAATTATCAATCAATTCAAATTCAGAACCTACCAATACAGCTACTCTATGATGCAGTTTTTTCGTGGGGAATAAAATTTTCCATGGCAGATGGGCTACATAAGTTTACGATGCGTTTTTATTTGCTCTAAGATTCTGTATTGATAAGCACAATAAACAATCTCACGCGAGACAATTAAGCTGGAGATCACGGTACGGGCAGCGTACCCTAATCTCTAATACCCGTCCTGGCTGAGTGGTTGGCGGGCTGGCGTGGGAATTTTGTGTCCAAGGGGCACAGGTTCAATCCCAGTTGTGACCAGTTATTTAGTTTCGGACGGGGGTCAGTGGCGTGACACTGTAAGCTCAGCCAGAGTCGACCCAGCTCTAAATGGGTACGTGGAGAAATCTAGGGAAGGTAAGCAGGAAGGGTGTGTGAAAGCACATGATGGTTGGCCCCCAACCCCCCATTGTACTTCCTGGCTGAAGGGCCATGAAAAGGAGATCAGCACCGCCGGTTTGGACCTTAAGGATCTAGTGCCGTCTTACTTACTTTACTTACTTACTTTACCCTGATCTCCAGCTTAATTGTCTTGTGTGGAGTTCAATAATGGAAAGCATTGGTAATTCACAAACTAGTAATTCAGGTGGTAAAAATGATCATCATATTTCTTGCAATGTCCAAACAAAACTGTTTGGGTCTGCAAAGTCGGTGATTGAGAAAGTTCACTTAACTTTTTTCATTTTTAATTTATAGCCAATAAAAAGCAGGACCCCTCCCCCAAATCTTATTCTCACTCTTTTTGACTGCGAATTGCTGCATGCAACTCACGAGGAGTTGTTACCTTAGAGTTTTGGTTTTAATTTGTTCAGTCCATTCGTGACCTTAAAAGTAAATGCTTTTCGAAATTAGCGTTTGGTTTCTTGCACATAATATGATGAATAGAATACCATACCATTTTCAAATAAAAAAGGTTTTAGAAGCAGAATAAGTTAAATAGAGGAATTAAAATCAATAGACGTAAAAAAAGCTCCGTAAATTGGATAAGTACTATTATGAGTCATTATTATCCGCCTGAATGTTTTGAAATGGTGTATTTTTTTAGTTTCTCAAACATTTTTTTTTATCTATCCCCATATTCTATCTTCAAAAAAAGCAAAAAACATAGTAAAGGGGATTTGGGGAATAAATCTTTATTTTTGACCATGCCATGGAAATCAGACGATTTCATTTTCATGCATAAAAACAGCAGAATCTCCTCGTTGACATTCCCTTCTCTTTTAATCATTTTTTTTTTCTGAACATACTCAGCAGATCTGTATTCGATTGAATAAATCACTTTAAAATAGTTTCAGATTTGTTGTTCAATAGATTTTCATTGAAGGAAAAATAAATTTTTCAGGTTTATCAGCTTTTTAACCCCTATTCCATGGTGCCATTTTTTAAAATTAATTATTAAGGCAGGGATTGATAACTAGCATAGAGTAATCCATTGCAAATAATTCTCCGCTACCGTAGCATAAGTAACCCAAAGCATTAACAGACACACATAGCATAATTGTATGTCGATGAAAAATAACTTGCATATAAAGGCATAAAAAGAAAATAGACGTCAGAGAGTTAGAATATAGAGCATAAATTTGAAAATATCTGGTGATATTCAAGTTCCAATGTATATGATGTAGCTCTCCCAGCTTCATGTTTATAATGCACTTGAATTGTTTTCTTTCTATCAGTTCCTGAATGTTCTGAATGAGCCTCTACTTTGTAAAATTCTTCCGCCCCCACCCTATCCGTTAGCTTTTTGCAAGCAAATATAAAAGGTGTAAGATCATGAAAAGAAGGCTGAATTTTAACCCTAATGGTGTTCAGCATATGCTTAGTTCTGTTACTTTCTTGTATGTTCCGTATGACTCGCCCACCTTTTTTCAATAGTATTCCTCACGGAGAAGAACATTCTGTGCTCGTGCCCTCTTAGAGAATTCTGTGCGTGAGGCAGATAAATCACTTCACCATTTCAAGAAATATATTTGTTTTAGAATTTCGATTTTTTTTTTCTTCAGAATTTTAAAATTAAATCGGTACAAATTCGAAACTGAGTAAATTCGCAACCGAAAAAAGAGTAAAGATAATTTAATACATATTATTTATAACAGTTTATAATTCAGTTTTATTGATAAGATAATTATACAGTATCTTTTATTGCACAGTAGTTACCTCCTTTGTGTGCTTGAACTTTTTGAATCTTAACTTGCTCTTTTAATTTTTTAAGGTATTTTTCTAGTTGCTGATTTGCCACGTTGACTTTCTTTGAAAAGTCAAGACTTATTTGAAAAACACCGTTATTTTATCCGTCTGGGCTTACCATGGCAATTGTTCCTCGTAGCGATAATGACAAAAAATACAACCTATCGCTAGTAAATAAAGCGCAGATTTTAGCCAAATGATATGATATGAAATGAAATATATGACACAGTTAGTAATTCATTCAGCCTCTAACTCCATAACATGAGTTATGAGTTATCTAACTCCATAACTCCAATTCACATCTGCAGACTCTCTTAAAACATTTTTTAGATTCAGTAAAACCTGCACTGATTCAATCAACTATATTACTTAATAGAATAGTAAACTTTATTTTAAAATGGTTCAGTATTTTCTGCAAAATAAAATGTATTCTAGGCGGATACTTGAACGTAAGACGCCGAACATAAGTTATCGAGAGCATTTGCCCTTTGGATGGCAAAATTGTAATAAATTCTTATTACACTCTGTTGTTTCAACAGGTTAAATGAGTGGAAGTATTGCTTGAATACCAATCTGTTTTTGTTTTTGTTTTTTAGCCGAATCTGTTTTTGTTTTTGTTTTTTAGCCGAATCTGTTTTTGTTTTTTAGCCGAAATGAAGTTGCCACCTGCTGGTACCTGTTGCTGTCAGGAGCTGTTTATATCGACGATATGATGTTTTTACCTGGTGCAAGGTAAGTCTTCAAAAATAGAGGGGAGGGCCTCTGGGTCTAGGCATTAGAGGCTATATCATATTTTACAAGTGTTCTTATGGTTTCCCGTTAGTGTCTAAAAAGCTCTTCAATTCTCCCCTTTTCAACGACTTTCTCTTCCTCCCCCATCACCGAGATAGATTTTAGAGCACTAAATTTGTTTTTAAAATAACGGTATTGAACGAAGTAAAGGAAAACAACGTACTCAGACGTGGTAGCGTATTGACGATGCTTGTCTAAATCAGATAACTCGGAGAATACATGCCAAGTTTCTAGGCAGGATTCTTCAGATTAGATTCAACACTTCAGACTTCACCAGACCCGTTTCTACAAAAACGGGAAATATACTTCACACCAATAATTCATTATCTATATATACTTCATAACAAATATACTTCACAACAGCGATTCATTATCTATATATACTTCATTACAAATATACTTCACAACAGTAATTCATTATCTGTATATACTTCATAACAAAAATACTTCACAACATTAATGTTGATTTTAAAACAGAAGGTCACGATAGTAATTAGTAAGCAGTTAGAAGGTGGTTTTACCTTAATGTAAGGAGGTTTTTATAAGTATTTTCGTAGTCCTTCTAAAAATCGACGTTGGAAGTATTTTTTATGGAAAAAAGTTACACTAGGTACGCCTTAAGTTGCAGATGAAAAGATACTGAAATAAATCGATTTGCAAGACAGGAGAAAAAGCCCTGCGAACTCGGATCTGAGAAACTGCCTTTTCAGTTTAATCTAAAAAATGTGTACTTTTTTTGCACATTACATTAAATCTGATTTTAAACTGGATTCGTCTAAATTCCAAATAATATGACCCATGTGTTCTAATTTTTGAATCAGTTTTTGAATAAAAACACTCTATGCTAAGCTAAAGTCCAATATTACGTTAAACTAACACAAAAGCGAAATATCATAACATATATTTCTCATAACATGAACAGAATCTTTGGGTAATTATACTCAATAAACCTTTTAAGAAATTTCAAAAACCTTTCCAAAAATTCAAATTTGTTGTCAAGACTGGTGCTAGCCTTTAAGAAGAAGCTCAAACTGATCAATTAGTTTAAAATTTAATAGAACGGAAGTTCTACATCCACAGTAACGTGGTAAAAAATGCACTTGATTTGAGTGAAGCTCACTTCATCGTGTCACTTCATCGTATTTCGTGTCTAACTTTGCTGTCTCAACTTACCTGCTTGTACTAAAACTATCTACCTGCTTAAAACTATCTATCTACCCACTTAACTATAAAACTATCTATCTACCCACTTAACTTACCTGCTAGTACTAAAACTATCTGTTTTATGATTATGTGATTCTATCTCACCTTTTAGGACTAAAATAAAGGAATATTTTATGTTAGGAACGTTTAAAGCAGCTGTGGCTCTAGGCCTGCCCCCCCCCCACTTTTCTGATATTTGACATTAAATTCATTTTTTTATATATTTTTACACTCTTATGTTTCATCTTGTCCCCTCCCCCCCAGATTGTGAGGCCTAAAACCGTTACTGGTTTAAAGTCACGTTTTACGGGTGAAGGATGACAATTACTAGTACCACTACTACTATTACCAAAAACAACTTATTACAGCACCGATCTGCCTGAGCCTAGCAGAGCTGCGCATGCGGCTCCTTCACCCAACCTGTTGAAAGATTCTCTATTCTTTCTGTTAATATATTGTATTTTTAAAGATGGATATTGGGGGTTGTTAAAAATTATGTTTCGGCATTCGAGCTGGGGCTGAACGGGAAGCAGGACGCCCTCGAATGGTAAGGGAAGAAGTTATAAGAAATGGTGTACAAGGAAACAGGAGCTTCACGAGAGGGAGGATACAGTGAAGCTCTGAACAAAGTGGGTTGAAGAGAAGCGTTAGCAGCTGTACTGGTTTCTGGTGACTTCAGTGCTGGTTTCAATTGCAACAGTTATGGTTATGATATTGTAGTATCTTAAGATGTTATCATGATAGGCAGTAATTTGACTGTCTATCACAGTAATCTTCCATACTGGGGTTTAAATCTGAAAAAATTAAATAAACTTTTTGCAGAGCCCAATAGCATAGTTGTAAAATTTCTCCATCCTAAAATAGGGGACTACTACTACTACTGCTACTACTACTAATAACTCACTGCCGCACCAAGCCGCCTGAGGCCAACACAGCTACGCACGCTCCTCCTCCAACCTATTCTATTCAAGGCCTTCCTATTTACACCCTCCCAGGAAGTTCCCATTTCCTTTAAATCTTTATTTATGACATCCTCCCAACCCAGACAAGGACGACCTGCTTTCCGTGTAACCCCAGACGGTTGGCCAAAAAGGACAATTTTCGGCAATCTGTCATCCTTCATCCGCAGAACGTGGCCTAGCCATCTCAACCTTTCTTCCATTATAGCCCTAGAAAGCGGGATTGAACCACATTTTTCGTACAACCTACTGTTTGAAATACGGTCAGTCAGCCGGGTACCCAGGACAATCCGTAGGCAATTTCTCTAGAAAACATCTAGTAAATTTTCATCTGCTTTTCGGAGCGCCCATGCTTCAGAGCCATATTTGATCTCTGTCATCACTGTAGCTTCAAATAGTCTAATCTTGGTTTGCAGACTTATCTTTCTATTCTTCCAAACTTTTTTTAACTGTGAAAAAACACCCTGAGCCTTAGCTATTCTGCTTTTAACATCTTCACTGCTCCCACCATCTTTACTAATAATACTACCAAGGTAAGTGAAGCTCCCAACAACTCGCAAAACCTCTAAAAATTCATTCATTTTGCTCACACTTTCATCTAATATGCTTAAATCATCAGCATAATCTAAGTCCAGGAGCGTTTTTCCTCCCCATTTGATTTTGTGGTCTCCAATTGTCTTTCCTGTGCTCCTTAAGACGAAGTCCATCAAAATGATCCATATAAAGGGGGATAGAACACAACCCTGCTTACCTCCTGATTTAATACAAAACAAGTTGCTAACCTCATTTCCTACCTTAACCGCAGCAGTATTATTCTCGTACATAGCATAAATCACGTTAATGTATTTGTCTGGTATATCATATAAGGATAAGACCTTTGCTAACGCTCTTCAATCGAAAGCCTGCTCATAATCGATAAAACTGATGACCAAAGGTGTTTGACAACGAAGGGACTTCTCAATTATCAACCTAAGAGTGAAAATTTGGTCGACACATCCTCTACCTTTTCTAAAACCACATTGTTCTTCCCTTAAAACTTTGTCTACAGCATCTCTCAGTCTAAAAAGTATCATATTTACTCAGTAATTTGCTACCTACAGAGACCAGACTAATGCCTCGATGATTACGACACTCACTCTTGTCACCTTTCTCATACAGTGGTTTAATTAAGGTCTTCCTAAAATCATAGGGTACTTCCCCTTTTTCAAAAATCATGCTCGTAATCTTCAGTAGTTTACTCCTAACCTCAGAGCCACCATATTTAAGAAACTCATTAATCACACTATCAGCATCTGGAGCTTTATTATTTTTTAGTCCTTTTAGTAATGTCGCTAATTCTTCCTCACTAAACAAATATTCTTTCACATCCATGGTATCACAAACTTTTTCATTTTCATCTATATCTTTTCCTGCAACTGTATCTCGGTTTAGCACATTCTCAAAATGTTCCACCCATCTTTCTTTAACTTTTTCCTTATCACTTATTGTGGCCCCATTCCTATCTTTAACTGGGACAAGTCCGGATTGACTACTCCCTTTCAATTTATTAACATGCCAGTATAATATTTTACTATTATGCCGTCTAGCCGCATCTTCCAGATCCTCAGCAATTTTATCCATGACCTCCACTTCACATCTCCTTAGTTCATATTTTAAGGCTTTTTCCACTCTCTTTACATCCCTTTTGTTTTCATACGACCTATCACTCAGATAATTCTTGTACAAACCCCTTTTACTCTCTATTAAACCTAAAGCTTTTTAGCTATTCCTAGTTGCAGTCTTAGCACTCTTCCCTAAGACACCATCAGCAACTTCACAAATTGTTTTTCTGAAATTATTCCATCCATTTTCCACATTGTCAAATTTTAAATTCTCAAGTTTAGTATTCAACTGTTCCTGGAATTTTTTTCTCAAATTTTCATCCTGGAGTCCACCAACATCATAACTTTCCGGGAGGTAGTTACCCTTCCGAAATTTCAGCTTTAAATTAACCTTAGACACTACTAGATGGTAATCTTTACTTTTAACTTCAATAACAGCACTCCTATACACCCTAGTATCTTGTATTGATCCTGCTAGTCTTCTGTTTACAGTAACATAATCAGTAAACTTGCTGTCTTACCATCACGTGAATACCATGTCAACTTATGGGCTATTTTGTGACCAAATACCGTATTGGTTATAACTAGGTTGTTATACCTACAAAACTGCAAAAGTCTATAGCCATTACTGTTTTCTTTTCCTACACCAAATTTAGCTAGGCTAGGATACCATCTATCCCTATTTTTACCAGTCTGGGCATTAAAATCTCCTAGTAAAAACACCATATTTCTACCTGGTACCCTGTCTATTTGCTCCTGTAACTGAAAGTAAAATTCATCTGAGTCACTAGTATCTCCGGTCAGTCGGTTTAACAGGGGCATATACTACTATAACTGATACCCTGAACTTTTTAGTCATAAAATGAGCAATTAGTATTCTATTATTAATACCTTCCCAGCCTAAACAAGACTTAGCAGCTTCCTGATTCATCATGAGCCCTACTCCCTGTCTGTACCCCATCCTTCCTGCCTGAGTAAACAAATTCTATGTCACCTAATTTCATGCTTCCTACCCTTGGAATATGAGTTTCTGAAACTCCTAATAAATCCAGTTCAAACCGTCTGAATTCGTCAGTCAAAATGTTGATGCGAATCGATTTCAATTTGGTTCTCAGTTTTGTATCTTATGCACTAGTTTTACTATTCCTTGTAATTTTGATCATAATGTCATGAAATATAAATTATGTCAACAATTATAAGTGGTTTTGAACAGAAAGTTTTCAACAATTATCTGTGGTTAGCAACACAGATATTTTGTACAGCACATATACAACACAACTATTTCATGGGGAAGTGGATTGACTGACGCCGGAGTGAAATGGCCTTTCAGGTTTTTTTTTCCGAATGACCTTCACTAATTTCTGTTTTGAGCGCCTTCCAGCAAGGAATAATTGAATGATTCAGATGTTACACAAAGCTCTGTTCAAAGGTGGGAAAAAACAAGAACACCATCTATATCATCAGTTTTCTCGTTCATGCTAAAATAGCTGACGTAAAGGTAGGGTAGCTTATATGAGTGAAAACTGGCGCTGGTATCGATGAAAAAGAAGATAAATGCCATCTAACGCTTGGTGTATCTTTGCATGTTTATTTCAGTGTGATTATTAGGTAAAACAAATGCCAAGAAACACCGAATTGTGTATGGCTCTGGTGTATTATTAAATAAAAAAAACAAGTTTTTTTAACTGAAAGTAAGGAGCGACATTAAAACTTAAAACGCACAGAAATTACTTCGTATATGAAAGAGGCTGCTTCTTCATCAGCGCCCCGTTCTTTACGCTAAAGTTTGACTCTTTCTCTCAATTCTTCTTTTTAAAACAGTAAAAAACTTTAGCGTAAAGAGCGGGGCGTTGATGAGGAAGCAGCCTCTTTCATATACGAAGTAATATCTGTGCGTTTTAAGTTTTAATGTCGCTCCTTACTTTCAGTTAAAAAACTTGTTTTTTTTATTTAATTTCTGAACGTTTTTGAATCAATGCATGTTTTGATTTTGGCTCTCCGCAGAGGAATAATCAAAACGAAATTTGCATATTTTTTTTTTTTTTTTGGCTAAATGGCTTTCTCATAATTTTGATCGAATGATTTTGAGAAAAAAAGAGCGGGGGACGAAGCCTAGTTGCCCTCCGATTTTTTGGTTAATTAAAAAGGCAACTAGAACTTTTAATTTTTTACGAATCTTTTTATTGGTAAAAGATTTACGTAACTTATAAATTAGCTTACGTAAAGAACTTTTGTATTCTCATGTTTTTATTACATATATGAGGGGATTCGCCCCATCGTCAGTGCCTCGCTCTTTAAACTAAAGCTTAAATTTTATCCCAATTCATTAAGAATGACCCCTGAATCACAAAAGCCGTAGAATAAATAGTTGAAATTGCTAAAAATACTTTAGCGTAAAGAGCGAGGTATTAGAAGGAGGTGAGCCCCTCATATGGGTAATAATTTCTGTTTGTTTTAAGTTTTATTGCTGTTCCTTACTTCCGACTGAAAAAGCTTTTTCACATTTATTTTTAATTGTTTTTTTTTAAATAATGCTAGTAAATCCTGCTCTCCCGTCATAGAAATTTTCTTCTCCCATGACAAATTCTCGATGGAAAGTTCCCCCAGCATATCCCCCTCCCCCCAACCAAAAAATCCTCCTGAAAACGCCTGTATACTTCCCAATAACCATTACTATATGTAAGCACAGGTCAAAGTTTGTAACTTGTTGCCCCTCCCACGGGGACTGTGGGGGAGTAATTCGTCCCCAAAGACATAGTTATAAGGTTTTTCGACTACGCTGAATAAAATGGCTATCTCAGAATTTTGATCCGTTGACTTTGGGAAAATAATTAGCGTAGGAGGGGGCCTAGGTGCCCTCCAATTTTTTTGGTCACTTAAAAAGGGTACTAGAACTTTTCATTTCCGTTAGAATGAGCCCTCTTGCAACATTCTAGGACAACTGGGTCGATACGATCACCCCTGGGGAAAGAAAAAAAATGCAGAATTCCACATTTTTGTAGATAGGAGCTCGAAACTACTACAGTAGGGTTCTCTGATACGCTGAATCTGATGGTGTGATTTTCGTTAAGATTCTATGACTTTTAGGGGGTGGGTATACTTTCGATGGGTATAACTGGTCTTGATGAAACTTATATATTTAAAACCAGCATTAAAATGCGATTCTTTTGATGTAGCTATTGGTATCAAAGTTCCATTTTTTAGAGTTTTGGTTACTATTGAGCCGGGTCGCTCCTTACTACAGTTCGTTACCACGAACTGTTTGATTTGTTGACACAAGTTCCAGTTTCCATTCTTATAAGTTGCCCGTGCTCTTTGACTTTCGATATTGATCTTCGGGGTAGGAGTCAGTTTCCCAGGGAGTCGAAATAAACTGAGACTGATTTTGTCGGTCGACGAGGTCTAAAAACTGACCTGTTTTCATTAACACAAATTCTTAAATGAAACTTTCAAAACATTGTATAAATTGTGTTACGCGTATCAAGTTGGCATAAGAATGACTAATGTAGGAAATTGGAATTGTTGTACTTAAAAAAAAGCTATGGAATCGGTAAGCTTGCACAAGATCATACAAAATGAAAAACTTTTGACTAAGCGCGGACAAAATCGCCCAAGATCATGAGTTTGAGTATACAAGTCTTTCAGGCTCGTTTTTATGTTCGATATATTAGGGATAAAATATAACAAGAACTGCCTTTTGCTACATATTTAGAAACTGATACAACAGGAGAATCGATTTCAGAGCATGGAAGTTTTTTTTTTTTTTTTTTTTTTTTTTTTTTTTTATACCGACAAATTTATTCCGTGGAAGAACTCTGTTGCGATTGATGGTGGCAGATGCTGCACCATCTATGGTTGATCGTCATCGTGGTTTTGCAGCTTACTTAAAGTGAGAACTTTCTAAACTACAACATTTAGTAGCAAAAATCTGCGTCTTTGATCCGTCTTTCGAATTAAAAATGGAACAGTTATGGGCAAGTCATGGCTAATTGTAGGAAAAGCCAAGACAAATAGTCCAGTTAAGTGAAAAGAAAAACATGGCATTAATTTTCCCCCCTTCATTGCCGTTGTTATCATCTCCCACTTATGCTACACCTTTCATGCATGTCACTCCGCAATGCCGAACTAGAGCCAACCTGTTGGAGGTTCTAGCCGGCTCATTCACGCACATCGACACATTCAGAAGTTTTTGAACTCTCGGTTGTAACCTCAGCTATATGAGAAAAACGAAAAACGCTATATGAGAATAACGGAAGACGAATTTATATGTTCGGCACGTGAATTTATCATTCACGCATATTCGGTACATTCAGAAATCTTTGAACTCTCGGTTGTAACCTCAGCTATATGAAAATAAAGGAAGACGAATTTATATAAAGCGGAAAAGGGGATTTATCTGGTAATAAAAAGCATGACATGCTATGAGACTCAACAGTCGTCGTCGAGGTTTTATATCCCACTTAAAGCAACAACTGCCTGGGGCATTGGTCATTCATTGCGTACTTCACAGACAGTATTTTGCAGCAAAAAATATGAGTATTAGATTGCACCAGGAATTACACCATATTATAAATGCCGTCAACAAGAAGCAATTCTTTGAACTCTCGGTCATTTGTTCAGCTATGCGTGGAAAACAATGGAGTCTTGATTACTTCTGCACATTGAAGTTCTCTAGCTACCAAGGGACTCTTCTTGGCAAGATTTTCAGCTATTTTCGAGTCTATGTTTGAGTTTTTACATTGGTAAGTATTTTGCATCAAAAGAAAAAAAAAATGCTATTTTAAAGTTCTTGGCTATGGGGTCACCATTTCATTGTGGAAAAGGGATCTCTTGCCCGATATACTTTGATATTCCCTTCCCTAACTAGTCAGAATCTTTTTTTTAATCCCCTTCCAAGCATGAATCCGAAGAAGGGAATGAGAGATTTATACTACAAACGAAAATATGTGAGGGTGTCTATTTTGAGTTATTTTGTGCCTTAATTAATGGCTTACACGGAAATATGATGAATTGAAATTTTTTCCCAATTTTTTTTTTTTGGGGGGGGGGGGGAGTGGCACGAAGCCCCTCCCCCTCTATTTACATGCCTGATATGGCCCAATCATCTTATAAAATACTAATGCATCTTTTACAGCTAATATTAACAAAAATAGCGCAAGGATACCTTTTTTTTTTCTTCTACTCTTTCGTGGAAAAGAAAAAGCTTGCAAGTTGCGCTAGGAGACTTATTCGTTTTTTATTTATTTTTTTTTTTTTAATTTTTTTTTTAAGTCTTCGAAGCACGGACAACAAAAGTATAGTTGGTCCTTGATAGGTGACTAACTTGGAAATTACAATTTAGTCCCGAGTTCTTGGGGGGGACTGGCACGAAGCCCCACCCCTCACTGCTTATATTCCTGGCGTCACCCATCATATTTTAAAATTTTAGTGCATTTGAAATTAGAAAAATAGCGCAAGGATTCCTTTTCTATTCCACTCTGCCATGGGAAGTGAAAGCTCGGAAGTTGTGTTGGGGGGCTTGTGCGGTTAGATTCTTCACAGTCTCATTTACAAAAAAATTCATTGAAAGAAAAAAAATCCTATTCTGTGATTACAGAATAGACTGTTAGAAATATTGGAAAAATTCCGCAAGAAATGAATCCCTTTGTTTGTCCCTAGGTTTAGTGCTGAGGGTTCATTCGAGTCCAGTCTACGCCATTTAAAGAATGATCCTTGAACTTGAGCTTTAATGAATCTGAATTTTGACCTAGCATCATCTCTGTAGTAAAGTTATTTTCAATAAATGCTACCCCAAGACTTAAAAGTGCAAATCAAGGTCCAGTTTCTCAGGCTTTTCTTGAGAAGTCCTTAATCTAAATGTAAATGGGACGGGGAAGTAACCCCATATCCTCCCTTCATTCTAAAGAATATGTTTGGACAAAGGGGTGCAATATATATGCTCTGTGAGTGGCATCTCCTCCCTTAACAGAGCAATATTTTGAGTGTAAAGTCGAAGGTCACAATGATACATTCAGTAGCCTACGTGTGCAGAATTGGGAGGGGTGAAGGTATCTCCCTAGAATTTTTTGTCTACTAATCTGCGCCCAAATTATGATGTAAACATTCATTGGCATTTGAAGGGATGTACTTTGTCGAAGAGATTGTTATCATCCTTGAGACATTTCTATGCGAGGCCACACTCTAGCATAGGGTCCTTGGCTGAAGAGGTATTGGTCCACCTAATATGTTTAGAAACCCTGATTATGATATTAAAAGCGGAGAATATTTTTTTTTTGTTCAAATTGAAGTAAAGAATGGCGTTAGAACTTTAAACGACCAAAAATGAACCAACGTATATATGAGTGGAGCAGCTTTTTACACTAGTTTCAACATGTTATCGTACTCTCAATAAATCAGTAAGTTACCTGACCTTTTTCGACTCATGATTATTCAGCAGTTATTTACCGAGTGTGTCTTGTATGATTAAATGTTAATCATTAAATTATTTGAGACTGTGGCATGATTTTCAGAAACAAACACACACTGAACACATATTGTGGTTGGTTTCTACCAAATTCTGTTGTTCTACCAATTTCGTTTCTACAAATTTTGAAATTGTTTTTTTCCCACTAAAATTGGTTTTCTGAACTTGTTTTTTGTTGCTTTTTCTTATACCCATATCAGGCTAAGTGTTATTTTTAACCTTGTGATGAAAGTGACAATGAAGAGATATCAGTGTCTAGCTACTAGAAGTTAGGGTCACTTAGGCAACATTTATAACGTCCTGATTTTCACTTTGGCTTGTTTAGGATTTTTTGGGTGACATAAGTAAACTACATAAGAATTTAGTTGGTCCTTGGCTGGTATAAATGACCGTTCAGACTCAACCCTGACCGAAGTCGCAAAGCAAATAGTAACACAAACCTTAAAAGACATTTTACTACTGTCTTTGATTCTGATGCATCAATCAACCTGGTGGAAAAAAAAATCCAGCATTCGTTGATGTTTGCCTATATGCTTGAGTGAGGTGTTTTCGAACACCTGAGTATATTTTCGAATAGTGCGTTTGAAATTGGCTTCAAAAATGGTATCCAGTGTTTGGTGACATTTTATTTTTTTGGCATTTTGCTCTGACTCGGATTTTCAGGGAATATCCTTGTGTTTGAGAGAGAGAAATGTATTTATTAATAAACTAAACACTGTTCACATTGTGTCTGCCAAGAAAGCCATTGAACCTTGAAAGGGTAAGCGGTACATCTAACACTAGACTTTCTATTAACAAAAAAAGAAACTGAGAACCAGACCTTGATTACAATGCACGCTAGGAGCGGGTTGTGACTGTAAAAAGTTGGGGCTGAGTCAATGACTTCAACGGCTTCTGTGATTAAAAAGGCTCAAATAATATTGGATACGCACTTGATTTTGACTTGATTGGCTTTAAGCTCTTGCGCAGCAGTTTGACCAGGGTCGTTGATTTTGTCCGGAGTGGTATGTTCTGTGCAGGGGTTGGGGCTTCATTGTGTTCAATGCTTGGAGTAGCGAGTTGACCCCGAATGAAGTCTGTCCATCTTGTCCTTGATCTTCCTCTGGGGGGGGGGGTCTTGTTGTTGATCTGATGGAATTTGAAGGTGGATCAGACGGACGTTTCTGATGAAGGAGAGGATTATACTAACGCAGAGAGCGGGACTCGAGCCACTCAGATAGGGGTAGGAATTCAAAGGACCGGGTAATCTGCAAATTCCATACCCTGCTGGACTATCGATTTCGCAGAGTCATTTTGTTTCAGTTTCAGCAGAAAATTGGCCAATCTTTGTAATGGGCAAACGCTAGGACCTACGGGAAGTTGAAACTTCGTGTTTGCTCTTATTCTCCCCAAGAATTGAAGAGTTTGGGAAACTAATTAGAGATAATCTTTGGTCCTTCAAGATCAGTTTAATATGGATTAAAAATTTGACAGCCACTGATACTTTAGTTTTACCATGTTGAATATATATATATATATATATATATATATATATATATATATATATATATATATATATATATATATATATATATATATATATATATGTATATATATATATATATATATATATATATATATATATATGTATGTATATATATATATATATATATATATATGTATGTATGTATTTATATATATATATATATATATATATATATATATATATTTATATATATATATATATATATATATATATATATATATATATATATATATATATATA
The DNA here is from genome assembly GCF_032884065.1 of Artemia franciscana. Classification (NCBI taxonomy): domain Eukaryota; kingdom Metazoa; phylum Arthropoda; class Branchiopoda; order Anostraca; family Artemiidae; genus Artemia; species Artemia franciscana. Next base: position 1,527,557 of record NC_088877.1, read on the forward strand.
TATATTCAACATGGTAAAACTAAAGTTTCAGTATCTATATATAAAAAAATAAGTTGTTTGTGTGTGTCTGTTGACTGACGTCATGTTTGTGTGGCGACTGACGTCATTGTAAGGATTGAGCATTATGCCGTCATGAAGTTGTTTGTCGACTGACGTCATGTTTGTGGACTGACGAAATTACAGACCGGGACACCGGGACACAAATGACGACCGGGACACAGGGACACAGGGAATATAAATGACGACCGGGACACTCAAAGAAAAATTACAGACTGGGACACCGTGACACAAATAACAACCGGGACACAGGGAATATAAATGACGACCGGGACACAGGGACACAACTACAACGGGGACGCCGGGGGGCACAGGGGATATATAAATGACGATGGGGACACAGGGAATTTTCGATTAGCAATCACCATCAACAAAGCTCAAGGGCAATCATTAGAATAATGAGGTATAGATCTGAATACGGATTGTTTTTCCCATGGACAACCGGGACACAACTTACGACCGGGACACAGGGAATATAAATGACGACCAGGACACTCAAAGAGAAATTACAGACCGGGACACAAATGACGACCGGGACACAGGGAATATAAATGACGACCGGGACACAGGGACACAACTACAACGGGGACGCCGGGGGGCACAGAGGGGATACATAAATGACGACGGGGTCACAGGGAATGTTCGATTAGCAATCACCATCAACAAAGCTCAAGGGCAATCATATGAATAATGAGGTATAGATCTGAATACGGATTGTTTTTTCCCATGGACAAATGACGACCGGGATACAGGGAATATAAATGACGACCGGTACACTCAAAGAGAAATTACAGACTGGGACACCGGGACACAAATAACGACCGGGACACAGGGAATATAAATGATACAACAACAAAAGACGACCGGAACAACAAAAGACGACAAAAGAACAACAAAAGAATATAAATGACGACCGGGACACAGGGACACAACTACAACGGGGACGCCAGGGGGCACAGGGGGGATATATAAATGACGAAAGGGACACAGGGAATGTTCGATTAGCAATCACCGTCAACAAAGCTCAAAGGCAATCATTGGAATAATGAGAGAAACTACAGACTGGGACACCGGGACACAAATGACGACCGGGACACAGGGAATATAAATGACGACCGGGACACAGGGACACAACTACAACGGGGACGCCGGGGGGCACAGGGGATATATAAATGACGATGGGGACACAGGGAATTTTCGATTAGCAATCACCATCAACAAAGCTCAAGGGCAATCATTAGAATAATGAGGTATAGATCTGAATACGGATTGTTTTTCCCATGGACAATTATATATTGCATGTTCAAGAGTCGGTAAACCCGACAATCTATTTATATACACAGACAATGGGGCAGCGAAGAATGTTGTATATTCGCAAGTTTTACGTAGTTAAAAACATATATATATCTATCTATATTCACAGGTGGGACACAGGGTCACAACTACAATGGCGCGTAACGACTTACGCGCGCGGGGGGGGGCTTGGGGGGTGGTGGTGCGAAGCGCCCCCACCAACGAGGTGCTGAGGTGGCGCGAAGCGCCACCCCAACAGCTAGTATATATATATATATATATATATATATATATATATATATATATATATATATATATATATATATATATATATATATATATGAACTAATTTTAATTTATGAGAATTTGGATTTCAATCAATATTCTTTCGTTTTTATGCTACTTTTATTGATCATAAAAGTATAAATTGATAATAAAATATAAAATAACATTAATCGATATGGCATCTGAACGGCTCTTGTTACTCGTCTGGGCGAAATTACTTCTTATTCTTTTAGGCTAACAAAAATGAAACTTCATAACGAAAAAAATTGGGAAATTCCATAAGGAGGAAGACGTGAATGTGCAATTAGACATAGGAGGTTTTGAGTCTACATTCTCCTTAGATTTTGAAATTGGGAATACTTTTTATTAAAAAATAATGTAGCATTGTCAATTTTATAACATGAGGTGAACATTCCAACCTGAATATTCTAAGCATGAGATTATGCTCGATTGCACGAGGGGTCCCTCTAAAAAATCATCCACACCAGGTGGCACGTGCCAAGCGTTTTGGGCAGTGTGTTGAGCGTCTTGGGGACTGTGCCAAGTGTGGCTGAACTGTAAGGCACACGTGGTATTCCGAAATTTTTACCAAATGGCTGAAAGTCAGTACCCCCTTGACGTACGACGGGAATTATAAAAGAAAAAGAAGGAATTTTCAGCTATATCAAGAAAATAGAGAAGGTTGTAAATTTTTTTTAACTCGTTTTTAAATTGGAAAAAAAGTAGAAAATATTTTTTTTCGTCTCGGGAATCTATGATTATAGGCGAGGACAAAGGGTGCAAACGGATGGAGCTTTGCATAACATTAATACAAAATTATCTAAGTTATAAATGCGTAAATCAAAAGTCGGTGAGTTGAGGAAAAACAGTACCACGACCACTGACAAGTTTTCTTACCGCTGCGCTATTAAGTCTTATATGATAGTTTGTTTTATACTTTTTTGAGGTGCCCAGTCACCCATTTAAGTTGTTTTATTTATGCAAGGGAGAGTATACAAGAGGGGAGAATTTTGATGTTGTATTATTGCTGTGCCATCGGAAGTGCCAACACTGATACAACTTGGAGGTATTTGAACATTCGAAAGTGGTCGAAAACGGCTCATACGATTAGCGAAGTTTGTGTGACCAAATCACACACAAATCGGTGAGTTGAGGGGAATGAATTAAAAAGTACAATACATAATTAAACACTAAACGGGCTCAAGTTCAGTTTACCCTTAACAATCCAGGAAGATATGCTAAAAATCATCTATATGCCCTTCTTCCAATGTTTCCAATTACGGTGCAATTTGCCATGAATGACTGATTCCAGATCTCTCTTGAGGGTTAGCTTGCTCGGAGAGACATTCTGTTAGAAGTGATATGAGTTCTAATGGAAACAGTTCTGATTAGTAGTCATTCGAGAGAGTGAATTTGCCCCCTTGTTTTAATTTCTGATTTGCATACAGTTTATTGGATATCTTTCACAGTATGGTGAGATTTTAATACATTTTCCCGTTGTTACAACTTTGAGGGAACTAGGGGTTTGAAGAATTGTTTGTGAGCGTTTATTTCTGTGGCATAAAATTCAGTAGCTGTGCTTTCATAAGGAAAAAACTTTGGCATTATGAATTTTAAGGCAATTTTGAGCAAAAAGCATAAAATTATAGTAAAGCTGGGAAGCTGTTATCAAGTTACGGTAAAATTCTAGTTGATTGATATTTGGCTATCTTGGAAAGGGGTTAGGGTAGGAAAATGGAACTTTCAGAGATAGGTCTAAAGGCTAGAAATATGTCCTGGGAAGGTATTTTGAAGTACCTACCTCAACCCCTTTTCCGTCTAGAGGGCCCCGAAATTCGCCTACATGACAGGTCTATACCTATTGAAAATTTGAAAAAACAACATTTTGCCTTAATTTTTAGTTACCAGTTGGATTTTCTCTGCCTTTAGTTCTGAAAATGCAATTCCTTTTATTGAGTAGAATTTTGAGCCATATCAATGTTTTTTTTTTAGAATTTAAGAAATGTATTTGCATATCTTTGAAACCTTATAAATTGGGATTGAGCAAAGTTGTGAAGCTGAAAACAATTTTGTTGTACTTCATTCAAGCAGAAGATCTATTTTGCAAGGTTTCACTTTTATAACACAGATATTTTTAAAGGTCATCAAAGGTCAGGGCCCTCTAGAGGGAGAAAAGGTGGAGGTGGGTACTTCAAAATACCTTCCCGGGACATACTTTAGCCTTTAGACTCATCCCTGAAAGTTCCATTTTCCTAACCTAGCCCCTTTTTGAGATAGCCAAAAGTCAATCAACTAGAATTTTACCCAAGTTACTGTCTCAACCATTTTCTTATTTTTACGGCTTAAATGACTGCATAGTAAATAGATCTACACCTATTTGAATTTTGACGAAAAAAAAGTTGCCCTATCCTTTTTTATTTCCAGTCTCTTTTCCATTGACATTGGCTTTTGAAACTGCATTTTCTATAATTTAAGGAGGATTCAAAGCCGTGTCAAGGCTTTGTTTATTCCAAAATTCAACAAATGGATTTATAATGTTTAATGCCTTATAAGTCAGGATTGGCAAGATATGATGCTAAAAATAATTTCCTTGTGTATCACTTAATCAGTAGATCTGTTTTTCAAGGTTTCAGTTTTATAGAAGAAAGACTGTCAAAGGTCACCTACGGCCGTTGCCCTTGAAGGGGCGGAGGTAGGTACTTGAAAATACCTTTCCTGGGGATCATTGAGGTCTTAATTTATTCCTGAAAATTTTATACATCTAACTCAACTACTTTCCTAGGAAGACAGAAGCCCCTATTATAGAATTTACCAAAATTACTAATAATAATAATAATAATTTATTTATCACCCACTTCACAAAACAGAGGTTAAGTGGAGTAAAATACAAAAGAAAAACAGCAAAAGTAATACAAAAGAAACAAATTTAATCACATACAGAAAAAAGACGGATAAGGCGATGAAAACATCCTAGCCTATAAAGCGCTTCAATAGCTAGCTTCGCAGATAATTTTTCAAAAGCACCAGTGATACCTGTCTTACAATACTTTTTAACCAGTTTTGCACTCCGGTAAGAACGAGGTAGATATAAAAGAAATTTGCAGTACCGGTAATAATTTATGCGAATACGTTTTAGATCACCAGTCAACAGAAGTGGCCTAATACCAGAACAGAAGAGCACAGAATGATCACAGAAATTTGAGTATTTGTATGAATAACTACCACATCACAAGTAGCCGTCTTCTTTTTTCAATATTCTAAATCGACAGAAATATGGACCCCTGTGTGTCCTAAACGATCCCAAGTACTGTTTGAGAGGGGTCTAGGTGCACCTAACTTCTACCACGTGCTCCTTGTTTCTCGTACTTGGCGTGGCGTTGAGTACATTGTCTATGAGTAGCGATATTTTCACTCTAATCTTTTCGAGTTGTAATAAGGCATGTTTTCATCATGGCACTTAAAGTGAATTAGTGGAAGTACGATTTTATTAGTAAGCAGTTATTGCATCTCTGAAAATCTGTTTTACTTGGTGAATCATGTATTCGATGGTAAAAGGATCATCCAGCCCTTATAAATACTTTTTGCAATGACAAAGGTAACAACTCTGAAGGGTAGGGGAGTTATTATCCCCTATGGAACAAATGTATTTCAAGCTCAGCAAGTCAGCTGTTGCATCGAGTTAATCAAGCTAATTGTTTGGTGTATTTACCCCTGTTTGCCTCATTGGTGACAGAATTTGAATCTGTTTGAAAAATAGCCCCGAAGATGCTTTTAAAGAGGATCACCTGTAGTATATTTATTTGATAAAAAACGGCTAATTTTGCTATCTTTGGGGAAAGTCCGTATACCGTCTGCTTCTGTCTCTGGCTAAGCCCGTGAATCCCAACATGGTGTAAATTCCCCACTGGTGGGGTATGGCAATATTTTGGTGGTCATGGGCAGAAAATGCAACCTTCGCTTAACTGTACTTTAGAGCCAAAATTCAGAAAAAAACCCATTTTCATGGGAGTGACGTCAGATTTATATGCATTTAAATTACAAAAAAGAAACAGTATTGGGCGTCACACATTATATAGGCTATAGGGTGTTATATTCAAACAATATTTTTATTCAATATGAATTATGCCCAAAGGATGACCCGAAAAAAGATAATAAGTGTTTCAAGCTTCCTTTAGGTGTATGCACGAAAAGTTTTGAAGCAAAATTTAAATATCTCAGGGGAGGGAGAACAGCATATTAGAAATGCCTAGGTGGGGCATGACCGAAATCGGCTGGGAACCGCTGGGCTAAGCAATGCCACATCACCAAACAGAGATACTCCTCTCTTACTCCTTTATTATGCTTTCAAAAGTTGCGGCACAAGCAGTGCCAAAATTTAATTCAGTGGACGTTTGGATATTGAAAAGCTTAAGCATTGGGCATGTTGGATATGTAACATGTAATGCCTAAGGACCTTTGATTTTCCTTTTTCCTGTATTAAATATTTATTTTTATTTTTACGTTTTGTTTCGTCCCTGTTTCATTTATTTTTTATTGTTCTAAAATTTATTTATTTTAACTTTTTTGGGACTGTATTTATCAGGGCAGAACTTTAATAATACTGTATATAAAATTGCTTTATTTTTTATTATTATTGCTTGAAAATGCTAATTTGGCATGGATTATCATTGCGAAAGTTGCTTTGACGAATAAGATTTTTACTTACTTTATATTTATTATAATCCTTAGAATTAAAAAAAAACAGCCTTTGTGTTAAAAGAAACTTTTGAAATATGTGACCTATACAGACCGTTATTCGGGTTGATAAGAAGGAGTAAGACCTAATTTTTAAATTGTAAATTATAAAGTTCGTTAATCTAGCGAATTTGCAAAATCTAAAATATTGACCCCAGTCCTCTAGTTCAAACTGTCTTCCCAACTCACTTTCTTCAAGCAAATAAGTTTAGCTAACGAATCAAAAATTAAAACCTTATAACGCAAAATTTCCATCCTTCAATTAAAGCAAAAAATTATTATCTTTCGAATGGTCCAGATCAAATAACCGCTTTTTTCGAATTGGCAGAAAGGAGATTGTTATGTGAGAATATGTGATGTTGCTGTATTTTGCCTTTTGTCACTGCCTGACCGATTTTGGTCCCTTCAGAATACACCCCCTCTCATGGATATATGTATGCTTACGTAACTTTTTAACAATTAAAATGTGTAATAGTTGTGGTGATAAACGTGCTTGCTTCAGCACATATTTTTGTCCATCTTGATTTATTTTTGCAGTAACTTTGTTTTTCACACGGTTTAAGTCATGGGTTCATGAGATCATGCCCTCTTGGTTAGGTATGGATCGAGCCTCCAGATATTATCTGGATAATATTAGAAAGTTGTTAATTTACTTTTGGAAAAGAACTATATTGCATTTGTCAGAACTAATTTCAAACAAGATTTGAATTATAATGAATTTATTTCTGTTCCTTCGAAACTTACCTGAAACTACTTTCCATTCCTTTGTATTATACCTGTTCTGAGCTTTTTCTTTGTTTTCAAAGGGGTTCCCAAAGGGTAAGGCAGAGGGCAAATACTTTCCCTCTCAACGATAACAAACCAATACAATTTATATTTTCTGGATAGTAAAATTTTTTACCATAGAATTTAGGTTTGTCCCTCCCCCCCAATATTCCAGGGCCCTTGACTATTCTTGATATCCCAAGTTTAATTTCAGTTGTCTACATATTTTTCCATCTTCCAACCTAACCTTTCCATCTTAGGTATATAGAGGAATTGGTTGGCCTTTATTTGTTACTGGAAAAAGGTATTCTTCACTCAGGAATTATTTGTAACTATGTCATGATGAAATGAGCGTCATTTCAAGTGGGTGTTTTAGGTGGTCTCAGTAACCCCATTATTAGCAAAAAGTATTGCTATTATGACTGCTGCTTTCAATTCATCACAGCACGAAGCCTCTTCCCCCCAGAGGCTGAAAACGATGCATACTCTCCCTCCACCCCCCTTTGTTCAGAACTTTACTCTTTAAACCCTATTGTTACATGACGCCCTGCTTTTCATTTTGGCCTGATTGAAAAATCACGATTGTTATCTATTGTTTCGGTTTTTCCTTGCAATGACTTATCATAATTAATCTGTGAAACCTGACCTTTCATCTGAACCTTTCTTCAATTGTATCCCTTGGGAGTCACTGGAATCAATCTTTTTTTAAGTATCCTTATCTTTTTTCTAATGTCTATCGTTACATCCTTGAAAATCTTCTCCAAGTACGAAAAAAACAGTCTGTGCGTCCGCTATTCTACATTCTACATTTTCATTCCGTCTGCCTTCATTCCAGCTATCCACTTCGTCAATTTCCCTTTTAACTAACATTACATCTACATCCTCGTCCCTATCTCTAGTTTAAGCGACTTGGTCATTTTAGCATTTCTTTTCCATTCTATTCTCACTCATAAAACCCTAAAAATTCCTTAAGTTCGATTATTTTATGAAGTTAACGTGGGACACTCGTATCTCCTGAATAATCCAAGCCTGGGGTCGTGTATTCTCTATTTGATACAACTTTCTTCCTTAGCCTTTGCTTTGTTCCTTAGAACAAACTAATAAAATAGTCTACAAATGGGACATGACCCTGCTTAAAGCCTGATTCCAAACCAAACCAACTATGAATTGCACTCTCTACCTTAATCGCAGAAAAATGCAAGTTCTATAGGTTGCACTAATCTATGTAACTTACTTATCTGGTATGCCCTATAAGGATATAACCTTCGCCAAAGTTTACTATTCTGCTGAATCAAACGACGTTTCGTAATCTATAAAAAATCAGGGCTAAATTGTGTCCAAAAGTTCAGACACATCACTTTATAATAATCTAAGCGTAAAACAGGGTTCGGTACATCCTCCTCCTGTCCTAAAACAACATTGTTCTCTTAAAAATGTTATCCACAGCGTCATTTTTTTCTAATCGAACAGTTCGTGGTAACGAAGGTAAGGAGTAAGTAAGTAAGGAGTGGCTCGGCACAATATTAGGCGAAACTCTCCAAAAGGGAATTTTGATATCAATCAGTACATCAAAAGGATTGGCTTTTTAGTCTACTTCTAGATATATAAAACTCTAAGTTCGATGTTGCCCATCAATAGCTAAGAGCTTGTGAGAATTTATCTGATTTTTGGAATTGGGGGAAACACCCCCCGAAAATCAATGGATCTCAATAAAAAATTACACCATCAAATTCAGCATATCACAAAACCCTTCGGTAGAGGTTTCAAGCCCCATCTGTAAAATTGCGGAATTTTGCATTTTTGGCAGACGAAAAGATCACGGATACGTGTTTAATTGTTTTTTTTTTTTTTTTTTTTTTTACCAATGATCCTAGAAAACCGAGAGAGCTCATTCGAACGGAAACTAATAGATAATTTTTGGCCCTTGAACATGATTTTAGTGCGACTAAAATGTGACTATCACTGACAGTTTATTGTTACCGTGCAGAATTTAAGAAAAAATAAACCTTAATTGTAAATTTCCGACTACTTAGGTGAAATTCTGTATTTTTTGCCAGAAGAAAGATTACGGGTTGTGTTAATTTTTTTCTCGCTCGTTTTTTTGGTTTTCTCCAGGGCTGATCGTATCAAACAAATGGTCCTTGAAAATGAGGAGACGGCTCATTCGAACAGAAATTAAAAGTACTAGTGCCCCCTTTAAGTGACTGTTACAGCCTAGTAGCAGTAGTCGTAGTAGTAGGAGTAGCAATAGGCGTACAGTATTGTTTGCTTAGGTCAGTATGCCCTGAAAGTTTCAACTTAGTATCGTAAGCCGTCACTGAGGTATTGCTGATACGCCCTTTTGACAACCTGCATGTGCATAGTGTGTTTTGGTTTAGCTCAATATCCCCCTCAAAACTCCCATAGCCTTTTTTTTAAACACATGATCAAATATGCCCCCTTTGCCAATAACAGAACGTATATGAAAACAACGGGGAACTTACATAACTTAGTCTCCTTCCCTAGGGGCTCTGGGGGCCATAGTTTTTTTTTTAAAAGAAAATGGCTATCCCAAAATTTTGATCAGTTGGCTTTGAGGAGAGGGCACTTAAAAGGCGTGGGAGGGGAACTAGTTGCCCTCTAATCATTTTTCACACTAAAAAGGGCACTAGAACTTTCCAATCGAATGAGTCCCTTCCGAAATTTCAACTATAATTACTTCCATACAAAGTGGCCTGGAAAAAAAGAACATAATAAATAACAAATTGAAGCCTTATCCCTCTTTACTTGGGCAGCACTGTTGCGCCCCTTGTTATTTCAGGCTGTTATAAGTTTGAATTATAATAGGACTTTATTTCTGTTCGTCTTAAGTGTTAATATGGCTGTTTATTTTTCTTAGAAAAAATCTTTCTCTGAGAATGTTTTTGTTTAAATTAATTTGAGCAAAAAATCATATTGACTTTTTTAGATTTATCACTCAGAATTAAATAAAGGTCTTTTTGCAATTTTTGTGTGTCTGTTTAAAAAAAAATAACGAACAAAAATGAATTAAGGAAACACTAGTTTTACTTACGGTTTTTCTTACGGATGTTATTAGCAAAGTTATTAGCGGAGCGGAAACTACAAAACATCTTACAACGCCGGAACAGCTCCAACCATGGATACATCAATTTATTTATTTATAAGTAATATACGCCTGCAAGTTGTTAAGAGGGATGGGGGTTTCAGGACTGTCAATTCCTAAAATAGTCTCAAAATTGTCATTTCCCCCCGTAATATCCTGTTTCTTATATTATTCACAAGTTTTGTGTTGTATTTTTTCTTCCGAATTTTACCCAACGAAAAGTGTATATGTCTGAAATTCCTACCTACATGTGCTGTAAAATAGAGAAGAAAATAAAATAACACTGATGAGATACTCCAAAAGTTGAGCAACTACCGTGTTCGAATTTTATTTCTGAAAAAGAATTAAAATCATGTTTTGTGAAACCGACTGGTACAAGCTGGACGAAAATCAACTATTGGCCACTAATCAATAGAAGTCGAACTTGTAATTATATAGTGTCAACAGAATTTCAAGCCTGTCGGACGTTGAAATATTAGACCTCATAAGAGTGTCCCCAATGACGTGAACTCTTTTTTTTTCTTTACTGTTTATTGTGCCTGCTAACGTGGTATCCTTCTGTGTCAGACAATTGGCAATTATATTATTAATTTTTAAATCAACAAGTTCTCCATTTCTGAGAATTCAGGCAGTATTTGTTCTAATGCACTCGTCAACAATAAGTTCGGATTGTAAAATACATTTTAAACGCAATTTGCTTGTGATTGCCTTTCAACAATTATTAAATCCTTCAAATGGTACCCCCCCCCCCCACAACATAATTCAGAGCCCTTGTAGCTGGCAACTATTTACATATCTTAAAAACCGTAAGTCATTTACATTTTTACCCTTCTATAATATTTCCTGCATGGGCACTTTAAGACTAACTGTGATTCAGACTTAAAACTAAAAAAAAGGATTTTCTTTTAACATGCCGAAATGAAGTTGTATTGTTCAGCTGCTTGCTATTTTTACGCTTATTTAAATAAAGCAGAAAATTCCTACGGAAAGCGTAAAAATCTTATTTTCCACATCCTATAAATTTTATCCCTTTTGTTTTAAGCATTGTTATATAGTTGTGTGAAGATCTACACTACCTTTATGGGATTTACGCGTGTCTTTATGCGACAAAAAGGCGTAAATTTTGCCTCTTGTTTCTTATTTGTTAGATTCTAATGACTTTTGTTTTTTAGACATTATGCGAACAATCCCCAGCGGAAACACTTTGTTCCCCCTACTCTCTTGGTATTAAATTTCAGAACATGTGAATGTTTCAAACCAGCTGAATCGGAGTAAATAGTTCTAGCTAAGGGTTATTTTTCCCAGGCTACGTAATATTATCCGCACCCTTATCCACGATCATTTTAGTCTTCGATTTTTAGTTTTTGCTTTTTTTGGCTCATGTAAATTGTTAGTTCTATTTATTTGTTTTTTTTTTACTGTGATCTATCCGAGAGAAAGGTAACCTTTGAAGGCCACCAAAGAAAGAAAAGAAGTAGGAACACATAAGGATGTATATGCAAGATATCTGATTAATGAGATTTGTAGATTTTGAATTTGACTTTAGAAAAAGGAACAACAAAGGAACATGAAGAAACATTACTCCAATTGATCTTTCTTTGATTTCACTGCGTAGCTGAAATCTGGTTCGAATTTCATTAAAGGAAAAATCATTTTTTTTTTTTTAAATTCATTAAATTATAGTTGAGTATTAATGGAAACAATAGAAGTTTTTGATATCACCATAATTTTTTCTCTGTTGGTTTTACAACCTTTCAACAAAAACACTTATCCCAGTGGACAGCTTGGCTCCAGAAGCTGGCCGTATAATGTAGAAGGCATTGAGCGAAAATTAATATTTTGAGCTTATAATTTTCAATTAATTTCAATTTTCTTGAAATGAATTTAATTAAATCTAATGAATTAGTTTAATTTTAATTAATTTTTGTAATGTTTCGTATATTTTTCTATCGTTTGTTGGATTTTCCGTGCTCAACTACTGTTATGAGGGACGTTTCTACCCCTGTCCCCCTTGAAGACTATAAATAAACAGAAGTCTCAGTTTTTTATACTTATCTTCTAAAGCACTTGTACGTTTTTCTAACTTAAAAAATTCGCTCTAAATTATGTGATGTAGATTGTCGGCTTGACGGATTGTCAAACCGGAGATATTCACTAATCCTAGTCCTGGCTGTAGATGCGAAGCCAGAGGATTATGGATAATCCTGAGTTTCAGATGGCTCTTGCATGAAATTAAATAAAAAACAAGTTTGTTTTAACCATGAGTAAGGAGCGACATTAAAAACTTAAAACGAGCAGAAATTACTCCGTATATGAAAGGGGCTTTTCATCTTCAACGCCTTGCTCTTTACGCTAAAGTTTGACTCTTTCTCTGAACTCTACCTCTTAAAACAGTAAAAAACTTTAGCGTAAATAGCGGGGCGTTGAAGAGGAAAAGCCACTTTCATATACGGAGTAATTTCTGTTCGTTTTAAGTTTTAATGTCGCTCCTTACTTTCATTTAAAAAAAACTTGTTTTTTTATTTAATTTCTGGACGTTTTTTAATTAATGCATGTTTTGATCTTGGCTCTCCGAACATAAATAATTAAAACGAAATTCGCATATTAGTTTTATTTTTTTGGCTAAATGGCTTTCTCATAGCCATTCTCATAATTACAAGATTTTGAGAAAAAAGGAGCGATGGAGGAAGTCTAGTTGCCCTCCAATTTTTTGATTACTTAAAAAGGCAACTAGACCTTTTAATTTTTTACGAACATTTTCCTTAGTAAAAAATATACGTAATTTACGAATTAACTTACGTAACGAATTTCTATATTCGTATGTTTTTATTGCGTATATGAGGGGGTTCACCCTCGTCAATACCTCGCTCTTTACACTAAAGCTTAAATTTTGTCCCAATTCCAGAAGAATGACCCTTGAATCACAAAGGCCGTAGAATAAATAGTTGAAATTACTAAAAATACTTTAGCGTAAAGAGCGAGGTATTACGAGGAGGTAAACCCCTCATATGTGTAATAATTTCTGTTCGTTTTAAGTTTTAATGCTGCTCCTCACTTTCAGTAGGAAAAACTTCTCATATTTATTTTTTGATTTTTTTTTTAAATAATGCTAGAAAATCATGCGCCCCCTTCATTGAAAGTCTGTTCCCCCATGAGAAGTTTTCCATGGAAGATCCTCTCACGTAGCCCCCCACCTCAACACCCCCCCCCCCCAAACCAAAAAAATCCCCCTGAAAATGCCCAGACACTTCCCAGTAACCATTACTAAATGTAAACACAGGTCAAACTTTGTAACTTGCAACCCCTCCCACGGGGACTCTGGGGGAGTAAGTTGTCCCCAGAGACATCGTTTTTAAGTTTTTCGACTATGGTGAATAAAATGGCTATCTCATAATTTTTATCCGGTGACTTTGGGGAAAAATGAGCGTGGGAGGGGGCCTAGGTGCCCTCCCATTTCTTGGGTCACTTAAAAAGGGCACTAGAATTTTTAATTCTTGTTAGAATGAGCCCTCTCGCGACATTCTAGGACCACCGGGTCGATACGATCACCTCTGGGGAAAAAAAAAACAAACAAAAAAACAAATAAACACGCATCCGTGATCTGTCTTCTGGCAAAAAATGCGAAATTCCACATTTTTGTAGATAGGAGCTTGAAACTTTTACAACAAGGTTCTCTGATACGCTGAATCTGATGGTGTGATTCGTTAAGATTGTATGACTTTTAGGGGGTGTTTTCCCCTATTTTCTAAAATGAGGCAAATTTTCTCAGGCTCGTAACTTTTGATAGGTAAGACTAATCTTGATGAAAGTTACATAATTAAAATCAGCATTAAAATACGATTTTTCTGATGTAACTATTGCTATGAAAATTCAATTTTTTAGAGTTTCGGTTACTATTGAGCCGGGTCACTCCTTACTACAGTTCGTTACCACGAACTGTTTGACTGATTGGCCTTGCGAAAGCCTAGGTTGTGAATCTTCTAGACAAGTTCAGAACACTTGATCGAGACTAAGTGAAATGAATTTCTTGTTACTATTGGTTACTTATTGCATAGGAATAGAGCTTCTTTTAGAAGAGAACTTGAGTTGGTTTCCTATAAAGGTCTTGTAATTAATTGCTCTCAAAGTTGATTCGTTGCTTGACTCCTACAGAAATTAATTTGTCTTTGTTTACCATCTGAACTTGTTTGCCTAGAGTCTCGAAGCGATTCTTGGTAATTGCAATCGGTGGACGAAGAAGATTATTTTCCATTGATATCTTATGGTTCACACATAGTTCTCGATCTATTATTTTCTTGATGCCAATTTTCAGCTTCATCCTGAAAGTTTTACTTTGTTATTTAACAGGAGCTTGCCGTGTTTAGGCTACCTGGTCGAATTGAAAATGGGCTAAGAGTATCAATTGTCGCATTTTTTTCTTTTTGTTTTATCTCCCCACCTTTGCAGTATTCGTATATTTTCTAACATGGTTACGCTTTAGTCCGATGCGGAAGCTTATTGTTACCCATTGTGTCTGCGTCAAGGCTAATCTCAAAAGATACTTCTAACGGGTTTTACCGCGAAAACTTCATAGAATAGTGGCTTATGAAGGCTTGTTGATTGAAGTTTGAAATATAAGCATTAATTCCCCCACTTAGTTATGGCCAGAACAGATCTAAAATTGTTCAACCTAAAAATAGCCGGCTTCCCAAGCTTTTCAAGGAGGATTTTTATCTAGTCTAATGCCCAGGGAGCGTTTTTAGGCTGAGTTTAAGATTGAGAGATCTCTCAGTATGTTGGGAAATTCTTAATATAGGGTTTGTAGAGTTCCTTGTTAGCTCTTTTGATTTGCTACTAGCTACTTGAAGGCTTGCCGATGCAAACTGCCTTTGTTGGGTGTTCACGTTTTAGGAATTTAAAATAATTTGCCAACAATACATAACCTTTCCAGGGGTGGATCTAGAGGAAAATCTTGGAGGTCAATTGGGACAAAGGTGCCAATTATTGACCAAATCTGCAAATTTATTCTAAAAAAGAGAAAAAAAACAAGGAATAGGGGCCAGAAAAAATCCTGGAGGGGGGGAGGGTCCCAACCCGCACCTCCGGGATCTACCACTGACCTTTTCTGGGATGAATTCAACTTATCATTTGCGCCTTTATGCTTTTAAAACGCTACAGCTGTCTAGGACAGTTTCCACCCAAACATTCATTTGACTATCGAAAAGAATGTATTAAGCATGTAAAATGGCATAGGCCTCTTTTGAGCTGATTTTTAATGTTTTCCAAGCAGGTGTACTAGGTTGTTTCTAGGAACTGTCCTTTCCTTAGGCCCTAACTTTAAAAGAAAATTCTACTCCGTTCAATAAAAGAACTAAACAAACTTTGCGCTTTCTGATGATGTAAGTTTAATTAAATCTGAATATCTCTATGGCATAAAACTGGAGAAGATTTTTCCAAGATTTCCAGAGAAGTAGGGGCGATTCTCTATGGCATTGAGCGACCTTAAATAAATGCTGAAATCAGGTCGCCTGCATTAGGTGACACTGAGAATTGGAATTTACATACTTAGGCTAAGTTAATCTTTTACGTTTGAAGAGTAATTGATCAATCTTGATCTTTAGTAACTGAAGTGTATTTTTTCCTCATTTTAAGTAGACCTTGTAGAAAGGTAAGATTTATTCACCATGAAATACACATGCAATATTACATTTTACTATTTTTTCAAAGGTTTATTGGCCTGTAAAGAAGGGGGGAAACAAACGTAGGCACATGAATCGGAGTTGTAGGTGTGAAGCCCTGGAACCTCTGCAGAATGTAGTGTATAGTCCCTCACTCGCGATTGTTTCATTAGGTATATGCATTAAAATTGTAGACAGCTTTTTATTTGATAAGTAATGTACTGGTCATTTGTCTTTTGACGCCTGAAGGTTGTGATAATAGTGCTTGCTTTTAAAATTTGCACTAAGATGCAAATCTACCTGCAACACCTACCCTTGGGTATACCTTTTGGCATTTTAACAATGAATCCGGTTACTCAGCACCTCTAGGCTTTTCATTGGTGTATCGTATTCAGTTTTAGCTCTTTTACTATCAGTATTATTGTGTCTACGGTGTTTTGGCTCAAGCTAAATGTGGAATTATAGATCCGTGGAATATCTTTTTCTACACTGTTGGATACATGTTTTAGGATGTGTTGAGTGAATTGTGATGCTGTGTTCAGTTGTTGGCTGCTTATTTTAATGGTCTGATTATAAGGATATAAAATGTGGGATAGCAGCTATGGTAACATGAAGTAAGTTGATCGGGTCAAGGAGCCAGAACCAAAACTTCAAGCTAAAAAAAACCTGCTAGTATTTTTTAGGATAAGGATTGGCCCTAGCAGACTCAGTGAAAGGGGGAGGGCTCTTTGGGTATTTTTCATTCCCGAAATGCCCATATAATTGTATTATTTCCCTGCTCTTGAAAATTTTGAAAAAAAAAAAACTTTTCCTCTCCCCTGAAATAGTAGACGATTCTGATAGTTATCCAGACAGGGCAGATTTAGACAAAATAAATCTTTGTTGACTGACACTCTTTATGATCACCAGATCACCCAAAAAGTCAAGACACTGATTAATTGCTAATTCTGGGTAAGTTTGATGTGGTTGACCAAATCTAAAAGGAATATTCTAGCCTAGTAAAATAAAAGTAGGATAAAGGTTTAGTTTCGTCGTAAGTGCTCTAAACTGGAAACAATGTTGTAAAACCATAAGCAAAACACTAAATCAATGAGGTTCTTACTGAATAATGTGCTGCAAGTTTCTGTGATTAAAATCACAGATGAAACTGGATTTCATCTAACCACAACTAGAGCTAACATTATACGACGCATCGCGAGAAGAGAAACAACGAAGCAATATGTTATTAGGGCTTTATTATGGTATCATCTAGGGGGTTGAGGTTGTATTGTCATAAACGCTTGCATGATATTCCAAAAGAGAATAAAATAATAGATAAAAGTTAACTTTCGTTCCAAGTACTCTAAACTGCGTATTACTGCATATAGCAAGATTCTGATGATCGCCTATTGTTTCTTTGTCATTATTAGAGAAGCGCATCTGTATTCTATATTTATTCAACAAAGAGTGACAAAACTAAAAAAAAACTCATATGAGGTTTTATTATTTAAATATAGAATACAGACCTCGCCCCGCTGCCCGCGGGGCTCATGGACTAAACGCTTCGCTCTATAGATAATGTTTCCTGTAACCGAGCCCACTCTACGCATTTTTAGTCTCGTTGGAGGGGGATTTTAGAAAGCTAAAAAATGGATGCGCTTCTCTAATAATGACAAAGAAACAATATGCGATCATCAGAATCTCGCTATATGCAGTAATACCCACTTTAGAGCACTTGGAACGAAAGTAAACATTTACCAAATAATGATCTAATATTACTCTTATTTTATCAAGATGTTTCCATCTAAGGGGCCCGTAAGATCGTTGCTACATTTTTAAATCATTTAAAGTAGCATTTTTATCCAGCAATTGTATTCAGTTTTCTTGGGGATAGGTTTTTGCACCTTTCAGGAATCCGAGAAAACCGACTAACAAAGAAGATGTTACATATCACTAGATGCAAAACAACAGGGATATGTATTATTAAGGTTATTTCGGGGACTATTAGAGGGGGGGGGGTCATTATTTGGAAGCGTCATGATACTTGAAAATTGCATAATATAGGAAACATAATGCTATTATTATTATTTTATTATCACGTTTCTTTTAGATGTTGTCAACTATAACAAATTTACCGAATTTTGCGATTGGTTCGAATTTTTATCATCCATTTTGTTTATTTTCTATCTCACAGGATACAGCCAAAATTTGGGAAGCAGGCTTATGCAGGGGGGGGGGGGCTTTGCTCCTGTTTCTCCCAGAATTGTCAAGATCTGTATGATTCGTCCATGACGTTTTATGGTTTCCTTACTGTTCGCCTGTTTTTTTTACCCCCCCCCGTGGGTTGATGAAATTTCTGAACATGCTCTACGTCTGAGGGGTAGAGGGGCTAAACTTTTATGATTAGGGGAAGGATCGGACGTCTTGAGCATTTTAGTTGGAACTGGGACTTATGCTGTGAAAGAAGTAAAGTTATACTGTGTTGCCCTCTATTTCTGTGAAGTATTAACCACTCATTCTGGTGATCATGGACAATCTGTCTCTAAACTAGCTACAACAAAGACGAGTAATACCGTTCAATTGCCCATTCAACATTCCTTTCAAATATAATAATTGTTAACAATGTAATCCCCCCCCCATACCGTATAGATATACAGAAGTGTAAAATTAAAATGGGAAGCACTTGATTTGAAAAGCCGGCAAACTCCTAGATGAGGGGCGTTTTGCTATCTTGGACTTTACAGTAGTTGAGTTGAGTTAAATGAATTTAGACCAATTTAGTTATATAAAAATGAAGCGTTCATAAATAGATGTACAGTTTAATTGATGCCAAAGATAATATTTTGAGTCCCATAACTACTAAGCTCTGATAACGTTTTAATCATCTGAAAAAATGTGTCTTAAATTTGAGAAACTCCTAAAATGGCTTCAAATCCTACCCATACCATTGGAATTGTGCAAAAGCCAGAGTTCAAGAAAATTAGACTCAAGAGAAAATTGCAGACACATTAGAAAATTGCTTTTTATTTCCAAAGTTTAGACACGTCTTCTATGAATTTTAAAAGCCATAGAAATAGGGAAAGTAGTGACATAAGCTTGAAAACACATGGGGCATAATTAGGATTTGAGTTCATTACTAAAAGGTTCTATTTCTTAATTCAAATACTCCCCAAGATAGAAAAAAGACTCCTCTATTTCATCGTTCTAGCATCTTTAGTGGAATGCAAAATAGTAAAATTTGGAAAAAAAAGAACAAAAATCAATCAGAAAGGTAATGAAATGGGTTCTAATATAAGCTAGAGAAATATATCTACATTAAGGCTTTTTGATTCGAAAGGAAAATTTAGCTTACGTAAAGTGGAATTACTCAGGGACAAGAATGCCTTTGACTCATTTTTTTTAACGTACTTCTGATGTGTTTGTTTTTGTCCAGTTTTTGCGGTCAAAAGTATGACGTTTTTGGCTACATTTAAAATATGTCATAGTGGTTGCAGCGGTAGTCACGTACTAGCCAGGAAACATATAGGAAATGAGAATTCAGATTTAGGAAGTGTTCTTTGGCGTGAAAACTCCTCGTATACAGGTTCCTCAAAGCCAAATACTGATGAAAATCTCATTGTAATCTCTCCTACTAAGGTTGTACCTGAAAGCATTTTCCCCCCGGGGGACATCGAATTGAGTGAGGTTGTCTCTTAGAAGTTAGCGGAAAAGTTTTTTCACTATTGTATAATTATGAAAGAGCGGTAATATAAGCCTGGAATCGCATTTTAGCCGTTGATAACCGGTTGGATTCCGGTCAGTGTGTACGGATCTGTAATCAAATAAACTTGATATACAAGTCAAAGAAGAAACATATTTCGGATAAATTATTAGTTCAGCGAAATATCTAAACAATTAAACACTGTCTAGTGTTGCGTTTCCTCCAGGTTTTCCAGCCTATTTCTTCTCCTTTTTCGTTGTCATAGTAAACGCCAAAATTTTATAGAAATTACCATCTACAACTGTTCATAGGCGAAGAAACATTGGAGAGAAACATTGACTTACTTGTCGGTTATATAATACACACACTCAAAAATTTCCATCGCGAATGATGCGAACATGACACAAGAAACTGGTCAACTAACTCTCCAGACAATTAGCTTTGGCTTGGTTGAAAAATAAATTGCAGCTATATTTTATTTAAGTATTTAGTCGGTATTTTGGTCAGTTTAGGTTAGTTTACGTGTTTTATATATTCTATGCTTTACCACCCCCACCCCCCAAATTAATATGCAAGTATATGCTCAAATTTGTTTCTAAACTATTATATTTTCATAATATTTCTTTGATTTCAATTAGCATTAACCAAACTTCACTTCTTGAGCGTGTATTATATAACCGACAAGTACCAACATTTGGCGGATGCTCCAACCGAATTGATTATAATTTCCACAAAAAATCCAGGATGCTCACAAATATTAAACAGTTGCAATAATCCTGTAAAAAGCGATAGACCAGCAGGAGGGCTAGAGGAGACCTTACTGTAAATTTCCTTGGGTTTTCCTGTAACTCATCATAATTTTGACCCATGCTCTTCACCATGTTGTGAAGTCAAACCTCTCCGAGATGATTTTTAATCGGTGCCTTATTTTTTTATGCAGGATATTCCCCCCCCCCCCGCCACACCCTCGGAAAAGATGTGGGTGCTGAAAATTTAGCTGCAATATCGGAGCATCTCTTATTCCTAACTAATTGCTGTTATTTACTTCACAAACCTTCCGAGCTTTCAATGCGTTGCTGTAAATTTTACTCTGAAATTAAAGTGAAGTAAAACTAATACAGCTAGATCACATAAATTCTGTTCAACCCGAGAAATAGCGAACACCAGACTATAAATGTCTTACACCGCAAAACGAGTCTCTGGTGACGGGCTCTTTGCGCTTTGGTTCCACGATTTCAGTCGATTTGCCATTTCCTCTCTACCTAATTACGCTTCTATGAGCTCATTCAAAAGAAATCTTGAATTTCAAAAACCTTCATGAAAAAAAAAAAAAAAATAACGTGGCGAAGAGCGGTGCCACTGATCTAAAAGGTATGAAGTCAAAGAGTCAAATATTCGACTTTAACAAATATTGGAAAGAGTAAAACATTTTTATTCGTTTCACGTTTGCATAATTCTACTGGAGAGTGAAAATAAGGTTTTTAATTTATTCAAAAAAACACAAACAAAAAAAAAAAAAAAAAAAAAAAACTGGTGTCTCATTTACCCTAACAATATGCATGAAGGATAGTGAGCGAGTCCCCTTTAAGATTGATCCAAATGCCCTTCTACAAAAATTAGGCAAAATGCACTTAAAATGCACAAAATCTGAATATTTGGCATAGACACGCAGGCAGTATTTTTATTCTTATTTGGGGGGAGGGGGAGGGGGCAATCATAAAAAAGACTTTTGTGTCGAAATTGACTAGAAAACTTCAAATATTTTAATCTTGCTCGATTTATCTGTCAAAAAAATTTGACAATTTACTGTTCTGAGTTGGACACGTATATTTTGTTTGAACACACAATGTCCCAAGCGTATTTTCGTCCTTTTAAACTCGCTTACAATTTCATTCAAGATTATCACCAGGCTCTGGAATTTTCGTAACTTTCACAGAAAGTTTAACCCTCTGACATTCATTTTCATTAATGACTTTTTTTATGTCTCTTCAAAATTAATGGCTTTCTTCTCTCTCACTTTAATGAGTTTAATTGTATTACAGTTCATTTTGAAAAACAAGTGCCCTCGACGATTGAATTTCTTCATCAAAAGTCTTTCTTTAGGAACAGCCGAGGATTAGAAGATAATTTAACTTGTGTCTTGGATAAAACGATTCATACCCAAGCTTCCACCGATATTTTGAAATTTTTATCAATCGCCTATTATCGCTTTAATTTTCTATAACACGCCAACATGCCATTTTTGCGCCTTTGAAGATTTGTTTCCCATTCTTTATGAAACGCTACTCTCAAAGGAAATTTTAGTCTGTTTACCTGAGTTTGTATTCTGATCTAGGTTGCAGCAGTAGCTGCAGCCTAGTAAAGAACGAACTATGGCCCTTAGTAACTAAAAACATAGTGAGAAAAAATCGCTATTTGTAGCTGATTCAGACTAGATAACTATTATCTCGATTAGCCTTTATAGTAAAATAGTTTTTAGAAAACAAATTTATAGGAATATCAAAAATAGCTATAAACCACTAAAAAGGCGTCGTATCAAAACAAAAAAATTTCTTGGGTAGCACTGATGTGTCTCTTTTCCCTTTTTTTTTCTTCTAGAACAGAGATTGTGGTAGGAAGGTTATAGTTATTCAGAACCCTAAAATAGTTTAAAATCAGTCGTGGAATAGCTGCCATGAAGACCGACAAATTGTTAACTTAATTTAATTCTTAATTTTGGTTAAATCTTAAATTTTTATGTTAATTTAGAAATATTCCTGAATTAAGGAATAAAAATGAACCTTACCTTTATTAATGATCCCTAAGAAATATGGAATAATATCCCAAAATGAAAAGGCAGCCACTGAATGGCGATCAAACAGTTCTTGGTAATGAACTGTAAGTAAGGAGCGACCCGGCTCAATAGTAACCGAAACTCTGAAAAACGGAATTGCAATACCAACAGATACAACAAAAGAATCAGATTTTTGTTGCTGATTTTAAATATATAAGTTTTATCAAGTTTAGTCCTACCCATCAAAAGATACGAACCTGAGAAAATTTGCCTTTTTTCGAAAATAGGGGGAAACATCCCCTAAAGGCATAGAATCTTAATGCCAATTACATCACCAGATTCAACGAATCAGAGAACCGTAGGCCTACTGCAGAGGTTTCAGACTCCTATCTGCAGAAATGTGGAATTTTGTACTTTTTGCCAGAAGAAAGATTACGGACGTGTTTATTTTTTTCCAGGGGTGGTCGTATCGAGTGGTCCAGAATTTCGCAAGAGGCCTCATTCAAACGAAAACTAAAAGTTCTAGTGTCCTTTTTAAGTAACAAAAAAATTAGAGGGCAACTAGGCGTCTTCCCACGCTCATTTTTTCCCGAAGTCACCGGATCAAAATTTTGAGATAGCCATTTTGTTCAGCATAGTCGAGATATCTAATAACTATGTCTTTGAGGATGACTTAATCCCCCACGGTCCTTGGGGGAAGGGCTGCAGGTTATGAACTTTGCCCAATGTTTATATATAACCTAGTATTGGTTACTGGAAAGTATACAGACGTTTTAAGGGGGATTTTTTTTTAGTGGGGGGTTTGGGGGAAAGGGTTACATGGTAGGTTCTTTCCTTGGGGGAAGAGAATTTCCATGAAGGGGGCACTGGATTTCCCAGTATTATTTTAAAAATAATCAGAAATTAAATTAAAAACAAGTTAATCAACTGAAAATAAGGAATAACATTAAAACTTAAAACGAACAGAAATTATTACGTATATGAGGGGGTTCGTCCCCTCGTCATTGTATTGCTCTTAACGCTAAACTATTTTTAGTAATTTCAAAAGGGTTACTTATTCTAATTAAGCGGCCTTTATGATTCAGGGGTCATCTTAAAGAATTGGAACAAAAATCGAACTTTAGTGTAAAGAGTGAAGTATTGACAAGGGGGTTAACCCCCTCATATTACGTATATGAGGAAGTTCACCTTCTCCTCAATACCTTGCTCTTTACGCTAAAAATCTAATCTTGTTAAGTATTGGCCGATATAACCAATAATTTGTTTGTGTTATTTTCCAGCGAATCATAGCAATTAATTTTACCTTAAGCAGCTTCATAACTGTGATTTCTATGTGATAATAAACCAAAGATATTGTCTGTCTTCGGCTTGTGGTTGTTATCAAATAAAAAAAAAAGTTCTTGAGTTTCCAACTGAAAGTAAGGAATAACATTAAAACTTAAAACGAACGTAAATGATTACGTAGCCTACATCTTAAAAATCTATTCTAATATTCTTTTCAGTCATTTGAAAATTACTCAACTTGTGACTATCATTTTCTTAATTATAGTTTCGATCTCTTTGCCCGTTTTGTTACTATGTCTTGCAAAATTAGTTCCGCAAATATCTCTAATTTAAGTTACGTGGGAGAATCTTTCCATGGGGAAATTCCTCGTGGGGGAATTTTCCATGGAGGGGAGCTGGATTTCCCGACACTATTAAAAAACGATCAGCAATTAGATAAAAAACATTTTTTTCAACTGAAAGTAAGAAGCAACATTAAAACTTAAAACGAACAGAAAATATGACGTATATGAGATGGGTTGTCTCTCCTCAATAGCTTGGGGAAATCGGGGAAACGACTGTTATCAAGTCAATTTGTGCAGGTCCCTGACACGTCTACCAATTTTCCTCCTCCTAGGACGTCCAAGAACACCGAACTCGCCAAAGAACTGGAAATCCCCCCAACTCCTCCAAAGTGAGCGGATCCGTTCCAATTATGTCAATCACCTATCTAGAACTTGTGATTATTCTTCCCATCAATTTTCATCCCGTTCTCTCCACTCTAAACGTTTTCCAAGATTTCCGGTTTCCAAGATTTCTGTTTCCCCCTCCAACCCCTTATTTCCCCAGATCCGATTCAAATTGAAAACGGAGCATCTTAGACGTAAGATCTTTCTATATATCAAGTTTCATTAAGATTCGATCACCCATTCGTAAGATAAAGATACCTCAATTTTCACGTTCTCCAAGATTTCCAGTTTCCCCCTTCGACTCCCCCCAATGCTACTGGATCTGGTTGGGAATTAAAATGAAAGCTCAAAAGTACAAGATCCTTCTAAATATCAAGTTTCAGCAATATCTGATCATCCGTTCGTAAGTTGAAAATACCCCATTTCTTTCTAATTTTTTCAAATTACACCCCCCCCCCCCAACTCCCCCAAAGAGAGCGGATACGGTCCGGTTATGTCATTCACGTATATTGGATTTGTGCTTATTCTTCCCACCAAGTTTCATCCTGATCATTCCGCTTTAAGCGTTTTCCAAGATTTCCGGTCCCCCCCCCCAACTCCCCCCAATGACACTGGATCCGGTCGGGATTTAAAATAAGAGATCTGAGTTACGAGGTCCTTCTAAACATGTAATTTCATTAAGGTTCGATCACTCCTTCGTAAGTTTAAAATACTCTTTTTTTCTAATCTTTCAGAATTAACCCTCCCCCCAACACCCCCAAAGAGAGCAGATCCGTTCCGGTTATGTCAATCACGTATCTAGGACTTACGTTTATTTTTCTCACCAAGTTTCATCCCGATCCCTCCACTCTAAGCGTTTTCCAAGATTTTAGGTTCCTCTCTCCCCAGCTCCCCCCAATGTCACTGCATTCGGTCGGGATTTAAATTAAGAGCTCTAAGACACAGATGTCAGCCCTGATGGTTTATAGCCTCAACTGGTGCTTTTGAGCCCCCATAACATGAAAAAGGAGGACAAAAGCTTTTTTGCATGGTTACCATGCATATTATGATTTATTTCTAATTCTTTTTTTTCTTGCAAGGCTGGCAGGTTGCCGCAAGGTCGCAGAGAGATATATATTTGCATAATAATAGTACCATTATTATATCAAGGGTTGGAACTCTTTTACTGGAGGTTTAAAATCCTCTCTCTTAAGTAGTCGCTCTCCAAGCCCCCCTAGTAAGCGGAAACTAAGAAAACGCGTAATGAAAAATCAATACCTGATGAAAACAAACGTCGGTTGTTTGTTTCTATGAAAATAGTTTAATTTTATGCTCAAATTTTCAAAGATACTGGTGATTAAAATACCCCTCAAACTCCTTAGTTATGTGACTAAGTTGGGCATATCTTATAGAAAAGCTTAAGGAAGTAAAACCTTTATTTAATATAAGTTCTGGTTGTCACAATGGCGTATCTGCAGTATCTCAGGTCAATGTAAGAATATCTTCGCTGAAAAATATAACACGTAAACAATGGTGAATTTCGTAACTTGCAGCCCTTTCTCCAGGGGATTTGGGGATCATAATATCCCCAAAGGTATATCTATTGAACCTTTCAATTTTACTGAACAAAATAGTCATCTCAAACTTTTGATCGGACGACTTGGAAAACAAGGAGCTTGGGAGGGGGGCTATCTGCCCTCAAATCTTTTTGGTCAGTTAAGAGGGGCATTAAAACTTTTGATTTCCGATCAAATGAGACCTCCTCCGATCTTCTTGGATCATGGGTTTGATAAGTTCACCCCTGGGAAAAAGATGCAAAAAGTATCAAAATTCGATTCTCGATGTATCTATTTGATTCGATTCGATGTATCTATTGATATCAAGACTGTTTCTTAGAGTTTCGGTTATTATTGAGCCGTGTCACTCCATACGTACAGTTCGTTACGCCGTTAAAAAAGTATAACATAATATGATTCTTATATTGAAATTACATAAAAAAACTAGTTTTTTAACTGAAAGTAAGGAGCGACATTAAAACTTAAAACGAACAGAAATTACTCCGTATATGAAATGGATTGTCCCCTCCGCAATCCCTCGCTCTTAACGCTAAAGCTTTTAATTGTTTTAAAAAGCAGAATTGTGGCAAAGAGTCAAACTTTAGCGTAAAGAGCGAGGGATTGCGGAGGGGACAATCCATTTCATATACGGAGTAATTTCTGTTCGTTTTAAGTTTTAATGTCGCTCCTTACTTTCAGTTTAAAAAACTAGTTTTTTTTATGTAATTTCTGAACGTTTTTGAATTAATGCATGTTTGATTTTTGACTCTCCACACGTAAATTATTAAAATGAAATTTGCATATTAATTCCTTTTTTGGCTAAATGGCTTTCTCTTAGTTTTGATCAGACGATTTTGAGAAATAAGGGATGGGGAAGGAGGCCTAGTTGCCATGCAATTTTTCGGTTACATAAAAAGGCAACTATTAATTTTAATTTTTAATGAATTTTTTTATTAGCAAAAAATATACGTAACTTTAGAATTAATTTACGTAACAAACTTTTATATTCTTTAATTTTTATTATGTATATGATGGGGTTTGTACCCTCGTTAATACCTCGTTCTTTACACTAAATTAAGAATGAACCCTGAATCAGAAAGGCCGTCGAATAAATAGTTGAAATTACTAAAAATATTATAGCATAAAGAGCGAGGTATATCTCCCCCTAAATACCTCGCTCTTTATGCTAAAGTATTTTTAGAGCCCCTCATATGCTTAATAATCTCTGTTCGTTTTAAGTTTCAATGCTACTCTTTTCTTTCAATTGAAAAAAACTTTTCCATGTTTATTTTTTCATTGTCTTTTTTATAGTAATTTTAGAAAATCCTGTGCCCTTTTCATTGAATTTCTGTTCCCCCATGACATATTTCTCCAAGGAAAGATCCTCCCACATAGCCCCCTCCCCTCAACCCCACCCCAAAACAAAAAAAAATCCCCTGAAAACGACTGTACACTTCCCAATAACCATTATTATATGTAAACACTGGTCGAAGTTTGTAACTTGCAGCCCCTCCCCCAGGGACTGTGGGGGAGTAAGTCATTCGCAAAGACATAGTTATTAAGGTTTTTGACTATGCGGAACAAAATGGATATCTAAAAATTTTGATCTGTCGACTTTGGAGAAAAAATGAGCGTGGGAGGGGGCCCAGGTGCCCTCCAATTTTTTCGGTCACTTAAAAAGGGCACTAGGACTTTTCATTTCCGTTAGAATGAGCCCTCTTGCGACATTCTAGGACCACTTGGTCGATACGATGACCCCTGGAAAAAAACAAACAAATAAACACGCACCCGTGATTTGTCTTCTGGCAAAAAATACGAAATTCCACATTTTTGTAGATAGGAGCTTGAAAATTTTGCTATAGGGTTTTCTGATACGCCGAATGCGATGGTGTGACTTTTAGGGGATGTTTTTCCTTATTTTCTAAAATAAGGTAAATTTTTTCAGGCTCGTAACTTTTGATGACAAAGACTAAATTTGATGAAGCTTATATATTTAAAATCAGCATAAAAATCTGATTCTTTTGATGTATATTTTAGCATCAAAATTCCGTTTTTTAGAGTTTCGTTTACTATTGAGCCGGGTCGCTCCTTATTACAGTTTGTTACCACGAACTGTTTGATGGTCGATCAATATTCCTCTATGCTCAAAATTGTGAAATGATTGGGTACAGAAGGGCTTCAGCCTTATGGTAAAAAATCATGTAGATTTGGAATTTGAAAAATATTCCCTCTACCTATCCATCCAAGCTTCAATAGTGCAGCTATTACCAAAAGTTGTTGTAAAATTTTATCCAAAATATAAATAGAAAGCCAAATCTTGATAATTTTGGAGAAAAACTAAAAAAAAGATCAAAAATGTTCCTTTTATTACCCAGTAAAAACAATATAAATTAAGAACAGACAGAGAAAAGTAAAGAGCTACACTAAACCAAAGACAAGGAGAAATAAAGTGAAATAATAATTCAAGGCTTAAAACAAGCAGAGATATCTATCATTAAATTGAGACCCCCCCCAAAAAAATAAAAATTACAATAAATAATCAAGTCGAACTTAAAACGAACAGTAAGTAACTAGAATAGGATAGGGGCTAACGCTCCCTAAGCCTTCCAAAAATTTAAGTGTAATTTTTTGCGTTATTGAAAACAAAATATATTCTAATTGCTTTTCTCACTTATAACGTTAATAAACTTAAAAATGTCTTATGTTATGACAAATAAAAAGACACTGCTGTAATTCAAATGTTTTCAGTAAAGCGCAAATGAGGCACTGATCTTTAGAATGCTTAGAGGGCGTTAGCTCTTCTCCTGTTGTGGTAATTTCTGTTTGTTTTCAGTTTTAAGTGATTATTAATTATAAACCTGTTTGTTTTGTGTCTCCTTTATTTAATAATAGTGATGTGTGTTCGTTTTAAGTTGAATTATTCATTTAACTTTATTACAGCTCGACTTTGGTTTATCCTTTACTCTTTTTTTTTAGATACTTCGATTGTTGAAAAAAGATTATTTAATGAATAGAACCAAATTATATTGACTTGTTTAGTTGCAATTTTTAAATTAAACAAGGATATTTCTGTAAACTTAATTGTTTATGTTATAACGATTGTGTATGTTAAATTGATTTTTTTGAAGTTTTTTTTTTTATGAAAGAAAAGAGCGAAATTAAAACTTAGAACGAACGAAAATTAATGCTACTGAGATCACGCAGGGTATATTTAGAAACCTACCTAAAATAAACTAACTCATGATATTTTTCAATACCTGTAGAATTCTAAAAGCTTGTGTTTTGTTGAAAATTGAGTTTCCTTGGGCTTTAGAGGATTATAAATGTATCTTAAGAGTTATTGATACCATGGCTGACGAAAGTACTATTAAGACTTTTAGAGACTTGTGGTCTTTTATTTTCTGTAGGCTACTCATGGAATTTTTCTCATTTCAAGAGAATATGCCGTTCTTTTCGGTTAGTTTTCTGTTTTTAGCAAAACGAGAATTCGTAGAATTCAACAGGCAGGCTACTGGAAAATATCACGAGCCAGTTTATGTAAGCTAGTTTTGTAAATACATCTTGTGTAATCTACGAAGCAATGATTTTTGTTCGTTTTAAGTTTCAACCTCCCTCTTTCCTTATGTTAGAAAAATCGTATTTTTTTAATTATTACTTATCAAGATCAGCTTGCCTGTATACAGGGGTGGCGTTCTGAGGCTAGCTGAAGAGCCCCTGCCCTGGAAAAATAAAAAATAGTGGCTTTAAAAACCCACCTACGAAGGTCAGTATAGGCCTATATTAGATGCACACAACCCTAACTTTTATTATCCCAGATTTTTCTGTTCTGAGGTAATTTTTCATTCTATTCCGAGAAAAGGCTGGGCATAACACATTTTTTAATCGTAGTCTCCCTACCAATGTGCAGGTGTAATGGGTATTATGAATGCCCTAGACTTCTCAATGACATGGTAATATGGTATCACGGCAAACTTCGGGTCACTTTCAAGTGATAGGTTTCGGCACTCAGGATCAGTCTCTGATTTAAACGGAAGAATATAATTGTCAGTGTATTTCCGTTAAATGTTCCTCCCTGTGTTTATTCTGCTTATAGAACTGAAACGAAACACATCCGTTTCTTTTCTAAATGTTTCCTTCCTAGATTTTTTTTCTCGTCTGTTTTAGCTAAAATCCTTTGTTTGATGTCATGCAATCTTTGCTTTATAAGCCAAAGGCGAAAATCTCTTTGTTTAAGCCTTTATATTTGAAAACATTGTTGGAACATGCTTTGATGTTTTTTTCTCTTAAGTGATATCCCTTTTGATAATAAATAAAGGATTTTTCAACTGAAAGTAAGGAGCAACATCAAAACTTAAAGGAATACAAATTCTAATCGAGTCAATGGATTTTTGATCGTCAAAACGAACAGAAATTATTTCGTATATGAGAGGCCTCAACCCTCGCTCTTTACGCTAAAGTCTTCAATATTTTCATAAATACTTCTCGCTCAAATTCAACGGCCCTTATGTTTGAGCAGTCTTTCTTAAAGAATTGTGACACAAAGTCAAACTTAGCGTAATAGCGAGGATTGAGAAAGCGACAGCCCCCTGTTGACATACAGAATAACTTCTGTTACTTTAAGTTTTAGTGTTGCTTCATACTTTCAGTTGAAAGTGCCTTTCCCCCTGTAAAATTTTCGTTGGAAAATTCCCCGGGTAACTTTTCCTCCCCCGGAAAATCCCCCCCCCCGAAAAAAATCCTTATATTTTCCAATAAAAAAAATACTACATGTAAACAAAAGGCAAATTCCGTATCTTTCAGCCCTTTTCACAGGGGCTTTGGATGGTCTTGTCGTCACCAAGGGCAAAGCTATTGAATCTTTTAACTATAGGCTACTGAATCAAATTAATACCGCAAAATTTTTTATCGGATGTCTTTGAGGTAAAAATAGGTGCGGGAGGAGGAATAGTTCCTCTGAGTAGTTGGCGCGCTGGCGGGGAAATTCTGTGTCCAAGGGGCACGGGTTCAATCCCAATTGCGACCAGTTATTTAGTTGGGACGGGGGTCAGTGGCGTGACTCTGTAAGCTCAGCCAGAGTCGATCCAGCTTTAAATGGGTACCTGGAGAATTCTGGGGAAGGTAAGCAGGAAGGGTGTGTGAAAGCACAGGATAGTTGGCCCCCAACCCCCCATTGCACTTCCTGGCTGAAGGGCCATGAGACGGAGATCAGCACCGCCGGTTTGGGCCTTAAGGGTCTAGTGCCGTCTTACTTACTTTTACTTACTTGGTTCCTCCATTCTCTTTAGTCGCTTAATGAGAGAACTAGATTTCCTTTCGAATGATCCCTTTCCTGATCTTCTGGGACCATTGGTTCGATACGATCACCTCTGGAAAAAAAATACAAACAAAAAACAAAAGGGTATGTTCTCTTGATGTACCGATTGTTATCAAAGTTCCATTTTTAGAGTTTCAGTTTTTATTGGGACGAGTTGATCCTTACTTGCATTTCATTACCACGGAATGTTCGAAAACCAATTGTAGAGAATATTTTTACCAGTAGAATTAGATTGAAAGCCTTTTGAGTTCATAAAGTTTTTTTTTCATTGTTCTGTTGTATTATGCATTCTTGTCGTATTCATTTTAGGGGGTGGGGTGCCAAAGACTCAGGTATCATTCTAACCCTCTTCCCGATGAGATTTTTAATGTGACCCTGTAAAAAGTGGGGTAACCAAGGAGCTATAGCTATTTCACATTTTCTTTCTGTACCGTTAGCTAGTCAACACAAGGGTGTAAAATGATCTATGATTGGCAAACTAAAACTAATCTATTAATCAGAATCATGTTGATACTCTTACGGACATTAAAGCATTGTGATACGTCTACTTACCTAATCCGAAACCACTGTAAGTCCTCGCAGCGTTGCTTATACCGATTCCCATCATCAGGAATACGCAGAAGTAGCCACAAGAAATACCTCAAAGCCAAGTTTTTTTTTCAATTATTAATATTATTATTACCGTGCAGATTCCGAATCTGGGTATTAATGTCAGATCGCTGGTGTTTTAATGTTTTATGATATTGCTCTAACACTGCCTACCCCTCCTAAGTAAAACTCTTCCCATAGCCGCTATTAAACTTCTCCTTCCACTTTGTGCTATTCCCTACTAAAGAAACAAAATGACAATAAAAAAATGGTTCCATCAACTATCGAACCTGAGACATACTATGTCTATTAAAATTTATAACTACTACGCTATGGAACCAAGTAAATAGATGATTGAAAGTGTGATATAAATTGCAGTTCAAGTGCAAGAAAGCTTGGATTCCCCTCCCCCACCCCTTCAACAGACCCCCTTGTCCTCTTGACCTTCTCCTGCACACAAAAAGAAACTGAGATAGTTAAGTATAATGACATCACATGTCATTGTTTATATAGTATAAATAATTGTAAAAATCTCTGAGCTCTGTTTTTCTACTCCCCTTCCAGCTAATCCCTATAATCCATCGAGTTTTTGACTTTCTCTTGTCAGAAAAGGTCATACGTGTTATAGGCGCTTAGTATAGTGTTGTACGGATATAAGTATATATTAATCTTCCCCACGAAACTCCCTACATCTCTTTACGTACCTGTGGGTTGAGGGAAAATTTCTTCTTCGAATGTTTGATCAAAGGAGCTTTAGATTGGCAATAAAGTGCCATAAATTCTCCACATTTCTTTTTCAAACCCCTTCGTATAATTATTCGGCACACTACTCTCACCTAAAATGTTGGCACTGTGTTACAACCCCCCCCCCTCCAGAGAATCAATTTCTGTATACTGATCTTAGTTTGATGCCTTAAATCAAAATCAAGTAGACAGCTTAAAAATGGATCTCAAGTTCATTGATTTATCAGACTTCCTAAAAGCTTTCAAATAATCTGTCCAACTGATAAAATGTCAAACTCTTTGAAGGCTGTCTGTTTTTTCTTAAGTAGCCTAATTTAATCTTGGAGCTGTTGTGTAATAGAAATCCCTTCTTTCACAACGACTTCGTAATAAAGAATGTGTTCCAGCTTAGCTCTAATTTTAAAGTCACAGGTGAACTGAATTCAGGTCTTAGGGCAGGGGTAGGAAAAATTGAGGACTTGAAATTCTTTTTTCTTGCAATGAAAAGTGGTAAGCAACTACTTGTCAGAGTTTTTATACCCTAATTTTTCTTCGTTTTCCCTAGCGAAAGATCCTTCGGACAAATTTGAGGATAAAATGTATGTAAAAGAAAGAGAGTTTGGTTAAATAAAAGGGTAAAAGTTTGGTTAAACGACGAGGCATTACAAAAATGAGCTACAAGTTTTCTTAAATCCCCTTTACATCCTGGATATCATTCGAATGATAAGAACTGGGAAAGTGAGACAGACGAAAGAAATGCCCACACCAGATCAAATTTGGCGTAAATATGGTGGCCGCGGATTTCAAATTCAGAATGAGGCCACAATTGAGTTGAAATCTTACTATAACATCGGGTGTAAGGTATTCTTTCGAAAACCTTTTTTAAAATTAACCTAGATATAACCATTTACCTATATATAATCATTATGTAAGGTAATTTTATTAATTATCACTACATAAGCAACATTCTGATTCTTCATTAAAAAAAATATATGGAATTCCATGGAATTGTAATATGAAAAAGCTGACACATAAATGGGCTTAAATTCATGGATGGTTCGAGTCTAAGGATTCATTTCAATCCAGTATCTTATTTACTGCTAGCCACCAGATTATGCTTCACGCGGTTTCCAGGGGTCTTCTCTTCATGTGAATTTTCTTTAGTGTTCGTTCCTCCACATGAAATGTGGTTGTCTCAACTTTCCCAAAGCCCTGTTTACACGTGTGCTTGACTAGATATTAATTTTATGGCGCTATATATTAATTTCACGGTGCTGGACCAATCAACATCGCTTATAAAAGAGAAAGTAAGTTATAATTGGTCAAAAAATCAGTAGACTTAGCCACAGAAAGGGACGGGTACTGAATTATTTTTATTTTATTTCTTTTTTTGGGAGGGGGTGCACCAACTAAATTTAGGCTCCGTCGTCGTTTTTTTTTCATCCCTTCAGTATGTAATTAGTGAGACTATTGACCTTCTAGGGGAGAGGGCACGTGTCTCTTTATCCACCCCCTGGATCTGCCCCTGGCCGTAGATGTCTAGCTAAGTAGCCTACACATATCAGTTGGACTTAATATAATTTTACGGACACCTGAATCTAGTAATCTTAGGTTTTTATTTTACTTAAAAATTCATAACTTTTGAAAAAAAATACCTGTAACCTTCAATTAAAATAAATATTCATCCATTCTTACATAATAGTAAAAATATTACGCAGTAGAAGAAATTACATCCCCTATTAACTCTAGTCTTCTAAAATGAAAAAAACATTCCCTACAAAAAAAATTTCAAGCTATCACAGTCTGTCAAGCACTTCCATTAATTATTATTTATTAAAACTATTTGTTTTTGTTTCTGATGATATTAACAAATTATTTGTCAAGAATTGATATTAATATTAATATTGAAAATGATCGATTTTGATTGGTTGATCATGAAAAGGTGCTTGGAAATATATTTAAGTACTCGAGGTTGCAACGCTGCTGCGGTATATTTAAATTTATGGTCCGTCCACAAGAGGATTAGTTAGAAAAAAAAATCGAAAAGGGTTTTACTGCCCTCTAATATTTGATGTTTGGTAATGGCACGGTCGAAGTTGGCACGTCGAATACAGTCATTTGCCCTTTTGGTGCATAGTTCGCAAGTTCTTAGTCCTTGACAGAATAGGGGGGGTCCCATTTGGTATATATTTGGTCCCATTTGTCCCATTGGTATATAGATAGTATTCTGACTTTACTGTCACTTTAGAGTTATATTTTCACCGCCGAATAAAGTACATCAAATGAAATACTACCCCAGAGAGTTCAACAGAAAGTCCTCGTGAATTTTCATTTCTTCTTTCTACAATTGTTCTGTTTGTTTCTTGACAAAATTAAACTTATTTGTCAATTCTGTCTCGTGTTCCAATGGTTCTCGTTCAGTAAATCCTATAAGAAAGGGCAAATATGTTCTACTTGGTGGTCGCAGTATCCTCGTCACTGTATGTCCATGTTAGACTCCCCTCGCTCTAACAAGTTTCCCAGGGTGGTCTGTACAAATTGCATCACCAATGTTGCCTGTTTATTCATTCCATACAGCCTAACGCCAGAGAAAGACAGAAAAAAGTATCGACTCGATAGTACATTACTCCGAACTTGCGCTGTATTTGTTGAAATGTGGGAGTTCGGCTACTTCTTCTCCAAAAATGCCAGTATGTAGTGGTCACTCCATTATGGAGCGTTATATTCCGGTAGTGATAGTTTTACTAAATATGGAGGTCGTACACTTCGTGCTTCTTAAATTTGAAATAGATTATGTTTTAATGTGAGATTGCAGATGGGATTGTTAGTTCATTGATCCATCGAATCTTATTGAGGAGACTGTGTATAAAGTTTTTTTTCTCATTCATATCCGAACATTATATTATCTGCAACCCTTCTTGTGCGCAGATGATGAATGTTATTGATATAAGGTTGTAGTTGTACTTTTTTCATCGAAATTTGTGACGATATTTCATTGAAGACCCAGTCTACTTCAGAATTTGTTGTAAAATTCAAAAGTATAAAAGTATAATTTTCTCCGTGTGCAGTAGACAAATATAGATACATTTTTTTTTTCAATTACACCTTTTCCCTTAAAAAGTGTAGAAAAATCCTTTAATAGAACATGTTTTATATTGTGAACTGGTGATTTTGGAAAGCGCGATTTATCTTTGAAGTTGACGTCTCGTTCAAAATTAAAATGCGCAAACACACGCGGACTTCTAAAGATAAACAAGAAGATGAAGCTCAAACCATCAAAAGATGGCACTCTTTTCATGCCTCAAGTGAGCGTCGGGCATCAGCCCAAAGTACTGAAGTACCGAATCGTTTGACATCCTCTATCGTTGAATATAATAGAGGCACTCGCTCTAACAGGAGGGCTTCGAAAGGAAATTGCGAGGCTGGAAGCAAAAGTAATCAGTTTCTCTCACCTCCTCCGACCAACTCCCCGAAAAGGAGGTTTTCTATGTGGTGAGCTTGTTGATTAGTAGGCTATAAGTGTTTTGCGTCTGTATTCCAAGACCAGTTTTCCTCTTGTTGTAAGAAAGATGTATAGATTTAAGTCAAAGGCGGTTTTTGTATATAAGCGCTTTTAATGGACAATTAAATAAAAAAAAACTAATTTTTTTAGCTGAAAGTAAGGAGCGACATTAAAACTTAAAACGAACAGAAATTACTCCGTATATGAAATGGGTTGTCCCCTCCGCAATCCCTCGCTCTTTACGCTAAAGCTTTTAATTGTTTTAAAAAGTAGAATTGTGGCAAAAAGTCAAACTTTAGCGTAAAGAGCGAGGGATTGCGGAGGGGACAACCCATTTCATATACGTAAGAAAGTAAGAAAGCTGTAGAAAGCTCTTGTTGTAAGAAAGCTGTATAGATTTAAGTCAAAGGCTGTTTTTGTAAATAAGCGCTTTTAATGGACAATAACAGTGTTACTCTTCTAAGGTGTAACTAATCCACAAAGGATCTTGTAATATATAAAACTTTGAAAGTCTGCTTAAACTAAACATTCTGAATCGAATTCTAAATCTTCTTTTCCAGCATTGTTGTTCCTTATCATGGTTGTAAAGGTTTTTTTTTGTGTTTTCCCACAGATGCTTAACACTCTTTCTTGCTATTCAGTGGTTCGAAAGTAGAGACTTGGGCATAAAATCTATTTTTGTTGTATTTCCCTTTATTAATCAAAGAGTAAAAAATGTTAAAAATAAATTCTGACGAACAGTTCTCAGACAATTTGAAGTGTGCGCGTAAAAAAAGGAAGTAGAAGAGTACGTATTTTTCAAACAATTTAACATTTTGTTTTCTTCTGTATTTTGAAGCCGAAATCAAACCTTTCATTTACAAAGAGACTTTCTTGTGTTTTTCAGACAATTTGAATTGCATGCGTTAAGAAAACACTTTGAAGGAGAGTTCCGAAAAATTCCAAATAATAGGCTTTTTGCTATCTTGTAAAGTCGCTGAGTTAGGTGAATGGGACATTTGGAAATTAACCTAAAGCCTAAATTGTTGCCTAGAAAGGTCTTTTGACATGTTTGGCTCCACCCCCTTTCTCTGTAAAAGACACTGGCAAATGGTCTTGAATTTGGTGGACAATCCTAATGTGGCTTAAAATCCTATTCAAATCTTAGGACGGTACTTGCATGTTATAGAGACCACAGTGTTGTTCTTGATCTGAGTAAAACCAGTTTCTCTGTCTGCGCTCTGAGATCATTAGCTTAATCTCAGTGAGATAAACTACTATGCAGTATATTTTAATTAAATGTTTAATAAGTAGTTGTTTAGGTTAGATATTTAATGTAGTGCGTTCTGGGTGGCCTGCTTTCCACAATTCTTTGTTGTAGTTTCCATAATTTTCCTACTGAAGTATTATATTTTCATCATAATTTGGTATATTTCATTAGGATTAACCTAACTTTACTACTAAGGTGTGATTGCTGTAACACGTAAGTACCCCTAGGATCTTGAAAAGACCTTTCCAGTGTCTTAATTCAGGCTCTGGGTTAATTCCTGAAAGTTTTTTTTTTTTTACCTAACTCACCTAGTTTTCAAGATAGCTAAAAGCCCATCATAAAGAATTTTTCCAACGTCTCCACCAACCAATATTCCACTGCTGATAAATTCAGAGTACACTAATAACATAGGCCTAACGGAAAATAACGGAAAAAAAAAAATTCAGAGATGTTGAACCCCACCTCACTGGGCAAGGTCCAATTACTCTTTGCTAATAGCTCTCAAAATTCGAAACTGGTTTTTGGTTTTGCGTTCTTGCAGATCCTTAGTTTCTACCTTAGATTTATTGTAAAAACTTGTTCCACAAAATGATTTTTCAAGGAAAAGTAATGAACTCCATTAAGCCAAAAATGAGCAGAAATAAATTTAAAAAATCTTCAAAGAATAAACCTACCATAAATCACCATCAATAAATAAACGAAACCCAAAGGGACAGAAATTACAATAAATAACCGGGTTCAAACTCAAAACGAACAAAAATTAACATGAGTAAGGCTGATAACCCCCATGTCTTCTCAAGACCAGAACATAATTTGCACTTTAATGAAAAAAAGAAGAAAATCTAATGACCGTGGATTATCAGTTTAATGTACATTACTGATATTTATTCCCTAAAATTTTGATAATATTTATTTATTAAAGTAAAAAAAGTGAAAAATTTAAATTGTAGTTTGTTTTCCGTAAAGTTCAAATCCAAAGTATGTTCTAGTCGATGAGCCCTATTTCGAAGATTCTAAGACAACTCCTATACGAATAGCTCTGGTAAAAAAAAAACAACAACAAAAAAAAAAACAAAAAAATAAATAAATAATACGCTATGCCCACATCGCTCTTTACTTAGACAGTGCTATTGCCCTACCTAAGTAAAGAGCGATATATACGTTTGAACCAGTTGACATTAGATCC
Source organism: Artemia franciscana (assembly GCF_032884065.1). Taxonomy (NCBI): domain Eukaryota; kingdom Metazoa; phylum Arthropoda; class Branchiopoda; order Anostraca; family Artemiidae; genus Artemia; species Artemia franciscana. The sequence continues at coordinate 1,565,952 of NC_088877.1, forward strand.
TGAATGGACAAGTCAAGTCCTAGTTAGTATACTAGTACTAGCACTAGTACACTAGCAGGATAAAATGTTTCTTAATTCGGATACGTTTTGAGTTGGTTGGCTTTGTCAAAAGTGGATATCCTAGGTTGTACGGAACATACTTTTTGCTCACCTTAAGCACCGTATTTCCTAGAAAGTACTGTAAATTGAAATTTTGCTGATTTGAAGTTTGAGTTGATTATGGTTATGTTGTGATTTGTAATGAAATATATATATTTTTACTTGTTACTGCCGTACGTCTACAAAACTAAAGTTTTTCTTAGTGCGGCAGTATTTTGGGAAAGATGTGTTTTGGTTTTGTAAGTTTATAAAAAAAAAAATACTTCCATAAATATGGCCAATGAAGGAGTAAGTGAATGCTAGAAGATGAAGAAAAAAGCCGTCGTTTTGCATTTAATTCATTTTTTTGGCTTGACGGATCAAGCATCCAGTTTCATATAGTTTTGATGGTATTGAATTTCAAAAATGCAGGTGTCTTTAAAAATTATAGTCTGTTACTTTTAGTTTCATTTTTCACGCGCAACTTTTTCAGGTTTATTGCTTTTAAAGAGTGTGCCTTTCCGTAGCTACCCATGTTCTAGCTCTTATATAATGAAGGGTTTTTTGGGGGGGAGGGGGGTAATGGTCAGTCTTTGCTGTTTATTTTGATCAAATTTGTTTTTTCCCTTATAATATTAGCGAAAAGACACTGGTTCTTGACCCCAGGGTTACCATACGTCCGGTTTAAAGTTGCGCCGTCATAAATGTGAAAATACGCCAAAAGCTTCATTTTTTCTAGTGAAAATGCGCCAAAAGCTCCATTTTTGTAGGGAAAATGTGCCAAATGAACTAACCTCCCCCTACTAAAAGAATGCCCTAATTTGAAAAAATTAAATGCGGAGCATCCTCAGAAAAGCGTTGAAATAGCGCAAATGTGCCCCATTTGGCAATCCTACTTGAGTCTGGTATTTGATGCATGGAACTGGCACCAAAAGTAGAATATCTGAAATCCATCATGGGTGCCACAAAATGGGTATTCTTGACTGAAAGTGCCCTCTTTATATAGCCTACATTTTAGCTGTAAAAGAGAAATATTATCCCTATTCATGAATCAGTTGAAGATTTTTTTTTAGAAATTCATTTAAAAAATACACGCCAATATTAAGGTATTGAGGCCTCAAATAAACTTTTCAAGCATTTACTCCCTCTCACACCGTGGAAGCATGCCCCGATACCTCCTTTTTTGGATATATGCAGTTTGGCCATCTGGATTCAAGTTGTCCTGCTTGTTTACATGGAAAACCAAGTTTTGAGCAGTTGTATTTTTAAGCTAACATCTAGTAAGATCATATTTAGTGGCCTCGCGGACATGATCGACCGGCTCAGTATGACTAATATCTGGATATGGTGCACCTGGACTGAAAACTAGTGTTATACTGAGAATGTACTTTCATTTTGAAGGACGACCTATACTTGTGCATAATACTCTGCTATCCTTGTATCCCTATAAGGAATTGGAATGGCTAGAGAGATTGCTTTTTCTTTTCATATCAATATAAAAAATTCTAATTCTGTTTCTTGTTTTTCAGTTTTGGGAAGAGGTCTTCTAGCAGCAATTCAGGACCCCGTCGTGAGAATGAATGTCTTGTGCTTGAACCGTCCGAAATTTTAATTGTAAGTAACCAAGTTTGTAATTTTCGACAGTTGGTACTGACAAAAGTCATAGTTATCCCCAAAAGATGAAATAGTGCTGCAATCCAGAAGAACCAAAGGAAATCTTGATTTTTTGAGTACTTGTTCCTTGACATACTCAACTAAAACTAAAATTTCAACTAAAAGTAAAATCACAAAGATGGTCGACAAAAAGTAAAATTCAACTAAAAGTAAAATCTCAAAGATGATCGACAAAAAGCAAGGAAGGTTTAGCAAATGATCAGAGTATTAAACGCTTGTACTGTTTTCTTGAAAGGGTCAAACATTCTGTTTGTAAATGTCCCACAGAGCGTAGCTATTAGGTTTCACTCTGTTGGATGTAGTATCAAGTGACTGTTTTGTCAACATTACATCAACCGGTCATTTTTTCCCCTTGGATAGCAACTAACTATTGCCCCCTAACTAACTTGCTGAAAGTTCAGCAGTTAAAAGTTTTGTTTCACTGTAATTTCTATTTTTATTTTCAATGTTGAATGTACAAAAGAATATTTCTAATATAATTTGTTTTCAGTAAAGCGCAAATGGTGTTGTTCAAGGTTCAACATCCCCCTCAACACTTCCTGAAAGTAGCCACAAATAAATGTAATAGCAGTTACAAGCACTCGCAGTCATAGTAAAAAGTTGTCGCATTTGGAAGTTCTCATAGTTGCAGTCACAACCAGTCTCCTTTTCAGCTGCAATAGTAGCAGTAGTATTAGTAGTAGCCCTGAAAGTTTCAAGCTAATGCCCTTGTCTTAATATTCTTAGCCATTTTGGAGGCCCAGGATTAAACATGCCACCTTTCTCCAATAATTATTAATAAATGAAATTAATAAAGATACATCGATTATGAAAAGTTTCTATATGCGTTAATAAACGATAAGAAGAATACATGTATAATCAGTGTATAACATGGATCGACTTTTCCTTATTTGTAATCGTTATTACATATCTCCCCACTGCTTCTATAACTCACTGGGTGAAAATAAAAGAAAAAATAACTATAACATCCCCTTTATCCAAATTGGGTTTTTCAAAAAAAATGTTGCCCATATTCGTTGGTTGACCTTGATTTTTTTTGTCTTTTTTTTGTGAATTTCATTTCTTGTTTGTATTTAACGTTGTTTTTTTTTTCTCTCTGTAGTTCGTTTTTTGTTTATGTGTGTTTATTTAGTTTTTTGGGTTTATTTAATGTAATAAAATTTTCTAAAGTCATTACTTTTTCGTTTTTTGTATGTTATGCTTTTTTGTGTATTTCATTGTTTTTACTCCACATTTTAATACTTTTATAGTGTTTTTGCGGGTAATAAATAAATTGTTGTTATTTATTATTATTATATCGAAATATTATTGTAAAAGAATCGCCTATCTTGATCGTGACTTTGAATTGAAAGGAAATAATAATGATCGTTTAGCTTTCTGGAGTTATTCCAGCCGTACATAAACTTAGTATCCTATAACTGTACTATCCTGTAACTGTGTAGTCAACATGTGTCTCTCTGGATCGTTTATTGCCTGAAACTATTTTATTAATATGGTGTATTTCTTGCCTCTGAACGGCGCAAAAATTTGTTGGTACTTTTTGTTGTTAATTAAAAGAAAAAAATCAAAAAAAAGTAAAGAGCCCGAATATTATCTAAAACGTTGAGATAATGCCATTTAGTTGTTCAAATTTGAAACGAACAGAAATTATAAGCAACGAATAGGTAAAACCTAAAACAAATAGAAATGAAAAATCGAGTCAAACTTAAAAGGAGGATAAATTACCACACTAAATGTGGGACCACTCTCTAAGGTTTGGGTGTCATCCACATTTTGTCAAGTTTTAAACACGGCTGGCTAAATTGAGGTTCTCACAGATCTTAAAAGTTTTTTCAACTGAAACTAAGGGGCAACATTAAAGCTTAAAACGAACAGGAACTATCACGTATATGAGGGGGTTGCCCCCTCATTAGTATATCGCTCTTTACGCTAAAGTTTTTTTTAGTACTTTCAAAAGAGCTATTTATTCTAATTAAACGGCCTTTGTGATTCAGGGGTCATTTTTAAAGAATTGGAACAAAATTCGAACTTTAGCGTAAAGAGGTACTAAGTAGTTGGCAACCCCCCTCATATACGTGATAGTTTTTGTTCGTTTTAAGTTTTAATGTTACTCCTTACTTTCAGTTGAAAAAACTTGTTTTTTATGTAATCCTAGATAAAATTCAATTTTTTTTAAAGATCTATGAGAACGTCAATTAGCCAGCCTTGTTTAAAACCATCAGCTGTTCAAATCATATCCGATAAAGATGATGTAGCTTACCCTCTGAAATATTGTTTGACGAAAGGAATATTTCCAGTTGAAGTATTGTGTTTGATTAAGCCTTTCATAACCATTTCCTGGTTTATGGCACTCCAACACACTTGATTGATGGTCGTCTACAAGACCCATTGATGGCCAGCCACTGTGGGATTGGGTTAGGTTGAATGTTGTCGTGTATCCTCTTATTTAGATGGGAACTTGTTTCTGAGCATGTGTCTGTGGCACGGTTGCCAAGTTGCATACTTTTCGTATGAAATGCACTCTTCTTTACCTCTGAGAGAATGCGGAAAAGTTAAAATCACTCTTTTTCGGTGTCAGTTTTCATTCGCTTTAAGTGTTGGTAGTTGGCAATTTTGTAAGAAGTGCATTTAACACCAAGAACAGGTTTGGCAGCTTGCACACTTCATGTGAAATGCACTCGTTTACCTCACAGCGGATGTGGAAGAGGGAATGTGAAAATTTGTTGACTTGCACTTTTTTTTTTTTTTTTTTTTTTTTTTTTTTTTTTTTTTTTTTTTTTTTTTTTTTTTTTTTTTTTTTTTTTTTTTTTTTTTTTTTAGCGAAAATCACTCTCTTTGGCTTTGATTTGCACTCTTTTACGTCGGCAGTTACGTTGGCAGCCCTGGTTTGTGGTGTAACATTTAGATTAGAATTGGGGTATATCCCTTAGTTCAGTCAGGCCAAAGTGTATCCCTTAGTTCTGAGTAGCATATGATTTATTTTGAAGTTATATTTCCATCAGTTGTTTTGACAATTCGAGAGAAAAACTTTTTCCACATTTTCACATAATTTTTTTTTTCGCATAAGCATAGTACTTATTTAATTTTCACTTATCGAACTGATTTTAAGTTTACAAGTGTCTTGGTTCGCACTAAATTGCAAAAAATTCCAACTTGAAATTATTACATTCGAACGCAGAAAGCATTCTATTAAGACGTTGTGGATTGCTACAAAATGTATGAATTGTGCAGTATATTTGCTGGGACTAAGGCTTCTATTACATATAGGGATCGGCCCTAAAAATTCTTAGGATTTGTTTGGTACTCAAACAAAACCTTGGTAAATATACATGTTTATTTAGTTTTACCAAATTAGGAATTTGTACGGCGGAATCAACAAACCTTAGGTGTAATAAATTTATGCTGATTTAATACTTTTGGAAAAGTGTTTTAACCCTCATCGGATCCGGTACACTACTTGATTTGACACGCCATTCAAATGATATTGACTTGCCTTGGGGGACAGCAAGTGTCCGAGGTGGCGAAACTTCGGACACCTATGCTAAATGGGTCTGTAATGTAAATGAAGAAATAGGCACGTTTGCCTAAATTTTGGAGGAGATCGCCAACTTTGGGAGGTGGTTCAAGCTCAGGAAAAAGCGAAAATGCTGTGAATTATACAATGACATATAATTAACGAACGGGGAGCTAAAAAACAAAGGGATTTCTTGGGAGGATGAGCCCTAAATCTCCCCTCCCAATCGGTGAACATTCATTGCAGGGTGCTAGATCCATTGTTAGAGATCCTAGATCCTGGATTTCATTGGAGCTAGATCCACCTTGCCTGGGGCCTAATCATACCACTAAGGTGGCTCTGATGAACCCCTCCCCTCCGTTTGTTTATTATCTGAAATTAAATATTATATGTATAGGGGTGGCAAGAAATGGCTTTAACGCGCTGGAAACTGAAAATAAAAAGACATTTAACACAAAGGTTCTTAATGAAAACTAAAATTCTTGAGAAAAACAATGATAGATATGTTAAGCACCGGAAGCTCATTGAATTCCGGACAAATTCTCTGGGAATAAACAGTACTTTATTAGTCAGTGTCTTGGATTGAGACTAAAATACATAAACGGAAAGAAAATGCCGCTTGAATGCTACAAAGAGTAGAGATGATTAGTGGTAAATTAACCAAGTTGTAAATAGTCACATCAGACGTAAATAGCGACGTCATACGTAAATACTGTCCTGGTTGAACTTCGCTGAAGTAAGGATACTAGGACTGTTTTAAAAACTTTTCATTTTAGTTTTATAGGTTGTATGTTGTTGTAAGTCTTTTTCTTGTATATATTTATGTTTTGCTGGGGACGGCCCTTGGACAATGGGGCCAAAATATTCATTCAAATTAGAATTCCACTTTCTTACGAAAATAATTCCCCAGTGTTTTTCTTGTTTTATTGTTGGTGACATCTGTTCATTGCAATATAGGTGTGGGGTGCAAAATTCTATTTCGACATCCAGGGAGGGGACAGTTATTCTATTTCTTTAGTTCCTTAAATAAAAATACCAAAAAAGAAAAATTCAAATAAAGTACTAAAAAAGGTATATTCTAAAGTCTAGCTTGGTTAGATGTAAATAAGTCGTGAACTAGCTACTTGTAAAATGCAAAAGAAATATTTGAAAAGTGCAAATATGTTTGCAAAAGTTCTTAACGACGTTCAGTTCAATCTGTACTACAAAAAGGGAAGAGAGGACAGAGAAAAAGAAGCCCATTCAGAAAAAAACTCTGAAGTAGAAAAAAGTGTAATAAGTAGAATAAAATGAACTAAAAGGCAGTAGATAGTAGGCCTACTGAAAAATAATTTTAGTAGTCGGCAATTTAAACAAGTTGATTTTTTAATCCTAGGTAAGGTGGAAATTTTTTCAGTAGTTATTGAACTTAATTACTAATTTTTTTAATTACAAGAGTGTATGAGCCTCCTAGCACTCACTTGGATGAGTTTACTGATGGATTTAATGAGCTTCTTGATAAAGTCCTGAATGGTGTTAGTAATATAGTAGTGGGGGATTTTGACCTTAAGTTATTCGATCTATCTAATCAAAATGGTTATTTCTTAAATTTTATGATTGCAAATGATTAATATTCCAACGAGAATCACAGGTCAATCTGCTTCGATTATTGACAATGTATTCGTTCGCTCAATTGATTTGAATTGAAGATTTTCCGATATAATCATGTTTCTTCGGTCTGATCATCTTCCACTCTCAGGTAAAATTTGATGTAGTGTTAAACGAGTCCAGTAAAAAAAAACCTGAAATTTCGACTGACGAAAAAAGAAAATCTAAAGTTTTCAGTGGAAGTGAGTGTAATAGACTGGAGTCAATTGTTTGAAAAGAATGCATGGCCTACTAAAGCTCTGGATTGCCTGATATAAAAAATTAACTCTATTTATAAAAGGACGTGTCCAGTAAAAGTTTTTAAATCAAAGAAGTTTGTTCCCCGTAAACCATGGATAACAGAGGAGATAATTGACCAAATAGAATTAAGAAATCGGCTTTATGAAAAAAATCTGGATTAATGATGAGTCTTTTATTTTATTTACAAAGCAGAGAAATCTGATGAATAAACTGAGGAGAAAAGCTATGTCTATATTATAGAAATAAGTTTGAGGATAGTAAAGGTAATATGAAGAAAACATGGAATATTTTAAATCAAATCATGGGAGGTAAGGGAAAATAGACCACGGCAGACTTTGATTTGGATGGGTGTAACCTTGGTGATTCAACTGAAATTGTAAGTAATTTTGCCAATTTTTTTTCAAATGTCGGCTCCAAGGTGCAATCTAGTGTTAGCAACAAATATAATAAAATGAACTGCAATATAATTAATGATGTTGTGGTGAAACTTTAAAAATGGAATTTCAGCCGTGCACGAGTGAAGAAGTGCGTAAAGTTGTGCAGTCACTTAAGTCTAATTCTGCCGGTGTTGATGGTTTGTCCATTCGAGCTCTTAAAGTGATTTTAGGATATATTCTTCCCTGTCTAGTTTTTATCATTAATCTCTCCCTGGAAAAGGGAAGTTTTCCGGTGCAGTTTAAGGTAGCGAAGGTCATTCCATTTCACAAAGGTGGCCGCAAGTCAGATATAGAAAACTGGAGACCCATATCAATTCTACACATCTTTTCAAAGATACTGGAGAAAGTGGTACATAAACGGCTCTATAATTTCCTTCAGATGAATAGGCTTTTGAGTCAGACACAGTTTGCGTTTCATAAGGGCCATTCCACGACGCACGCCTTACAACACCTGGTTCAAAGTGTTAACTGTGCATTAAACTCAGGTAACGTACCTATGTCTATTTTTATTGACATTAGAAAAGCTTTTGACACGGTTGAATACCAAGTATTGCTTCATCGAATAAGAAGTTTTGGAATAAATGGAGTTTGTCTAAGATGGTTTGAGAGCTATCTTTACGGTAGGTCCCTTAAAGTCGTTTTGAATGATGTAGTCTCATCGCCTTTTCCTGCGAAGTGTGGTGTATCTCAGGGCTCTGTGTCGAGCCCTTTACTCTATCTAGTTTACGTGGACGTGATTTTATCTGCAGGATGCACTGTGCTAACAGTATTTGCAAAATCAGTTAAGGATTTAATAGTAAAAGCTAATGATAATCTCAAAAGATTAGAGGTGTTTACAAGTTTAAGTTTCCTGTGCGTGAATGTAAAGAAAGTGTTTTACTGACATTTTGTAGAGTGGGAGATTCTGTTGATGTAAGTAGTTGTCCTATTAGGTGAAAAACCTATTTTACAAGTTAAATCACTGCTGTACCTTGACTTCCATATTGATTCTAATTTATCGTGGAAGCATCACAGCGATACTATTTCCGCCAAAATTGCACGTGGAGTTGGCATCCTCAGAAGACTGAAGCATATTCTGCCGGAACGTACTCTTTACAAGATATATTTTGCAATAATCTACCCGTATATATTACACGGATGTTTAGTTTGGAGCAGCAATTTTTATGTTAATTACAAGCGTGTGTAAATTCTACAAAATAAAGCAGCAAGAATAATTGGGAAGTGCGTAAAAAGTGTTAAAGACACCAGTGTATGTCTTTAAGTCTCTAAGGCTACTCAATGTTGGACAGATAAGGGACTATCAAGCGGCGGTGTTTGTGTTTAATTATGTGCATAATCTGTTCACAGAAAATTTAATGAGTTTTAACGTTTTAGAAGTTCTGTTCATGAGCATGATACAAGAAGGCGTGATGACTTTGTTATGGATATTCAAAACAGTGTAAGATCTGGTTTTACTTTGAAGTATCTTGGCCCTTCTGTATGAAATTCACTTCCTGTGAGTGTTAGAGAGGCTAAGCACCTCCCACAGTTTAAAAAAAAGATTAAAAGAGTATTTGTTGGGGTACTATTTTTTTTTTACTTGGAGGGAGGGGATTGGAGTGGGTTATAGGGCTGTAGGGAGGAGCGGGTTGAAGGAGTTGGTATGGAGGGAGTTGTATTTGGGTGAGGGTTGTTACCCTGTGGGTGTTTGAGAGAAGGTGATTGTCTTTTTTCTTTTTTTTTTCTTTCATTATTATCTTAATTAGTGTAAGATGCATCTAGGAACATTTATGTAGGTTTTTTACGCACAGTTTAAAAAAAGATTAAAAGGGTGTTTGTTTGGGAATTATTTTTTTACTTGGGGGAGGGGATTGGAGTGGGTTATAGGGCTGGAGAGAGGAGGGAGAAGCGGGTTGAAGGAGTTGGGTTGGAGGGAATTGTATTTGGGTGAGGGTTGTTACTCTGTGGGTGTTTGAGAGAAGGTGATTGTCTTTTTTCTTTTTTTTCCTTTCATTATTATTTTAATTAGTGTAAGATGCATCTAGGAACATTTATGTAGGTTTTTTGGTCATAATTTTTAATTTAAGATGTCTTTAGGAATGTTTATGTAGTTAATCGCTATGCTTTAGCAAAATTTAGAATTTTCCCTAGCGTAGTGATTTATATCTGTAATACTTTATATTTTTGTTTATTATGTAAATAAAAGTCAAATCAAGCCGGTGCAGTCTTGTTAAGTCTGCAATGACAATATCAAGTCTTCAAATAAAGATGAGTCGGCTGCAGCACTAATTTCTTCACCGTTTGTTTTTGTCCAATAAGTGAGTCAAGAAGCCAAGAGTTCAAACTTAATCTATCCCATTAAGTTCAAGAATGCATCATATATAATCATTTGTGTCTGTTTTACTTTATTCAATCTCAATGTTCTACTTATTGCCTTATAGCCTACTCCATGGTAGTAGGTAGTAAGCCATGGTAGTAAAGGTGTCAACATTTGACACCTTTGTTTTAGGTTAAGATGATTTTCTTGTGAGGATCGTCTGATACATATAAAAGATAAATGTTGGGACAGAATTTGTTTGCATTTTGAAGCCGTTCTTCAACAAATGTCTGGTGAAAGTATTTGAACTTTTTCCTTCACACTCTACCCGATCTAATATTTTATTCTAATACAGCCAAATCAGATCTGTAGTATTCTTCTTCATTTATTAATCTTTTAATGTAAAACCACAGGGGTTTCAGAATTGACCTTGTCTTCGGACACTTTATGCGTAGGTCCACATAAATATATAGGTTACGCGCACAAGAAGCGAGGAATAACCCATATCTGGTTGAAGAATCCCCCCTGCACCACATAAAAGGAAAGGAAGAATTGCCCAAAAATACACTATTAATATAATCAACCTTTCCCCACACCAGCTTCTTGTTCTCCTTCCAAATTTGACTACATATCTTCACACTGGTCTCACGCTCCTTAGAAACGTGTGCACACTCCCGCGCATCCCCATGCGCTTGTATTATATGTTAAAATGTAATACTGTCTATAAGTTATTGACTAATTTGTTACAAAATATTCCTTTTTTACTTTGTTCATTAACTATTTCGTTTCTAGTTTGATTATCCCGAAACTCAGAGTTCAAAAATTCATCCAGCACAAGGCCAATATAGTCAACAAATTCACCAGAGAATACTGCCAGTACCGGGTCATTTTCCATATTACCAAGGGATTGGCTATGCAATGGACCCATCTGTCATGCTAAGAGGACATGCTAGAATGGTGGAAAGTGAAGACCAGGTGATTTTATTATCTTTCATTTATCTCCCCCATTTGGAAAAGATTCCCCCACTCCATAACACTAAAGAATAGTTGTCCTTTCCCTGGTTCAATTGGACGTTCCGAATGAACAAACTGCATTTTCTGTGAAAATTGACAAATTTTTAGGGGAAAACTGGGGTTGGAAATGTCTTTGGGATACACAGGCATTATCCTACGAATATTTTTTTTCTAAGTAGCCTCCTGGACGAATTTTTTAAGGAAAAATTGTAGTCTGACATGTCTTTAAGATACATATACATTATTCTACGAATATTTTTTTTTCTAATTAGCCTCCTAGGGGAGCACGAGAAATCCGACGTCGCTGGCTCTTTCTGAGAGGGGGTTTAAGGGAGAATCTTAAAATAAGATTGGGCGGAGAAGCATTATCTATCAGTATACAAGTATTGTAAGAGGCTTATTCCTGGGTCGCGGAAGATATTTTGGTACTTGTGTATTATTCAGAATACACTCAATAAGAGAAGTTAGAAACAAACTACGATGCAGGTACATCTTAATTAAATATTTGGTACTTGTCCATTATTCATAACACACTCAAGAGTTTTGCTGAGAAAATCCGGTTTCGTAGCCACAAAGACAAAACTCAATTTAGTTTGCTACGCATAGTGATGAAAGATAGTGTCTGAACATGGATCTTGAACTGAAGATTTGGAATTTGCCAAAGACTGAAAAAGAGGCAATTATATTCTTCCAGGATAAGGGGTTGTTGCCCCCAACAAAACAGTGTGTCAATGGACACAACATGACTTTATACTCTTACGACAAGGAACATTTTTGGAAGTGTAATAATAGGCCATGTTTGAAAAAAGTCAATTTGCGTGTAAATACGCGGTTTGCTGACAGTAGAATACCATTTATATGGTAATCTTACTATTTTCCTAATAAAGTATTACATTTTGTTTCATTTCATTAGCTTTATCAAAAGTTTGAGCTATATATTCGCACATTAGGGGGGCGGGGTGTGCATTATATCAAATACCTAACTTAAACTTACCTAACCACGTCTATATATAAAATATTTATTTAAAATGTACCTGCATCGTTGTTTGTTTCACGAAAGAACCTAACTTTTATTATTGAGTGTGTTCTGAATAATACACAAGTACCGATATTTCTTGTTGATAAAACAAGCGATTTTTTTTTTAAGCTCCCTTTTTTTATTTAAGCTAGTGCTGATCTTTCTGTTATCGGTAAATCAGCGAATATAAAGCCAAATTTCGAAATTCTCAATGACTTGTTTTGTTTCGAAGCCAATTTTTGTTATAAACCGTGTAAGTTCGCACCCGTTGCAGAGATGGCCTTGAATGAACTTTAAGGTTAACACTTTAGTTTACCCAGGATTCAAGGATTTTTTAAGGGGAGGTTTCAGTAATGATGTGAACAGTCTAATTAGACGAATTAGACAGATTAATTAGGTGTTCTAATTAGACTATATTCATCTAAGTAGCGTTTGCTATAGAAGACTGCGCTCGCAGAAGTTTTCCGAAACAAAAGGCACAGTGCGTAGTATCTTAATGAGCGTTTGTATGAATTTATACAGGGGGGGGGGGTTAGAAAAAATGCAAAACAGGCGAGTTAGATTAAACATATAAAAGTACTTTTTGAAGAAATTATATAAGTCATAAGATTTCAGGGGGCAGGGCCCGAAACCTTATCGCTTTTTCCTGGAAGATGGTTGTTTAACTGAGGGGTATTGACCCAGTACTGATGGTGTTTCACTCTTCTACCGACTGTCACCTTCTATGGGCACAATTTTCTGTCGATGTCACTTGTCATGGGACCAATTTTCTTAGCAGTTTTTTTTTTACATTTTGCTGCGGCATAGATGCAAGTATATTTCAAAGCTGATAAAAATTTATGCACCAAAAAATGAAACTGGTACAATGAAAGAAAGAACTTCCTATTTACAGGCCTATAAGCCTTTTAAAATGAAATTATCTTTTGTCATCCGGCATCTAAGAGAAGTTGATCTCATCAGTATTTTACTACTATTAAATAAATCTCTTAAATTCACTAGTTCGTTACACCTAAGGCCAATCACCATTAAATTTTACAAATAATATTATAAATTTTACACCATGAGATTTTACAGTTTAAGCCGCTGACTTGAGCCAATCAGATTTTTTTGTGGAATGAGCCTGTAAAAAGAAAGTCTCTCATTCCATCACAAGACACATGCATAGCAGGAAGCTCGCAATTTGTTTAGAAAATTGAAATCCCTCCATTTTGTCACTAGTGGTGGATAGCTCGTACACATCTGAACGAGGGGGTGTCCACTTTCCGCCATCTTGTGTATATTTCCGAGGGCCACGCGTGTCAAACAATTCCGCTACGTGTGGGATAGCTTCTGTAATGCTTGGTACAGTTCTACCTCTCGTGGCAAGCTTTAATCATGTTTGCCATGTACCGTCTGGTGTACGTGATTTCTGAATTTAGCGTCCCCTCCTCCCCTCACACCTGAATCCGAGTTTTTATTGGACTCAAATACGGACTTAACAGGTAAATTTAATTTAAAATAATTTAATAGAATGGAATGATAAAATAACTTGACAATAAATAAAATTGCAACATTTTGAGTTGTTTAAATTCTCCAGTGATATTTATGAAAAATCAATAAACGCGAATAAATTTAATGTTTTCGGTTGTTCATGTTGGGCAAACAAAATCGGGCCCTGAACTGACTGATTTTATGAGGCCCCGTTTTTCAATTTTTCTAGAAGTGAATCATATTTTAAATCCTTGTAGCTTGGTCATATTTTGAAAAAAAGTGATAAACTTCTAGAAATGGGAAAATGGCATGGCTAATTAGCAAAAATTGACTGGTGAAAATGTTACTTCCGCTTTACGTGTGGTTTCCGCCGCGAACGTTAATTGGCCATGTAAAAATACTTTTATCATGCTCACTTTTTTTCCTTTTATTGTATTTTTTTTTGCCCCAAAGAGGGGTCTTTGATGATTAGGAATGGCAATTTGACGCTTCATCCTCCCGTGGGTAGTAGGGAAGGGACAAAGCCTGATGGAAATTGCGATGGCAGTATTGGGCTACTAACTATATTTGTCTGCTTTCTTTTCTATGTCCGTGTCTCTGGTGTACTTGAGGTTGCATCGTTTACAATCCCCTGGCAGCAGAGAGAGACGTATAACATTTTTGAAACGACAATTTTCGAGATAATGGAGAATAACTAAACCGGGGAGTCAACACAATTTTATTTTATAAAAAAATGTTTAGGTTTTAGGAGAAGGGGCATGGACCTCAAGAAATTGAAAAATGGATGAAATTTAAAAAAATGTGATCTAAAAGGCACTCTATATGTCTGACCCATCTGCTTGGAAAGTCCACCGATTGTTCATAAGGGTCGGACTTGCGATGAAAATCACATCTCCAAGATTACAATCTTAATTATTGCGATTATTAACCTCCCTCCTCCTGAAATCTCACTACTTTTACTAACACCATCTGTCCATATAATTCGCCATCTTTGTGTGATATTTGGACTCCCCCCCATACTAAATTTCTTTATATGTGACTCTGTGTTGCTGTCAGGACCTATCCAGTTTTTTTGTTCAGGGAGGGGAGACTACAAAAAAACTTTACCGAACACATAAAAATTTGTTTATATGCATTTTTGTTAAAAATTTCAGGGGTGGGGTTCAAACCCGGTAACCCCCCCCCCCTGAATACAACCATGGCTGTCTATGAAAAATGGACAAGTGCCAAAGTTAAAATCCTGTCCATTGTAAAAATCTGACATTCTGCACCACCCAGATATGCACGTCTTTCTACCAGTCTCCGTCTGCCGAGGATCTTAGTCAAATTAACCTCCATGAAATCTTCTCACAAATAAAACCAGAATTTAATTATACAAGAAAAATTATACTCTGTTGCAAATTAGCAAATTAACTATGGTTTAGCATACCGACATTAGTTTAATAAGTTGACCTTGTCGCCTTGATCTGTGATACTCATCCTCGACGTATTCCATCATGATATAAATTATCATCTCTTTTGTGGCTTGCTGTTTGACTTTCACTTTCAATTGGAAACGAGTAGTCTGAGTTGTTGTCTTTTGTTGTGGTTGCAAATTTCCATAAATAGGCTCGCGTGTTTTATTACATTTTTTCGTGATGAAAAGTCAGTAGTTGAGTTTCAACCGGAACTGAACAATCGATGCTATTAAGTAGGATTAATTTAAGATTTTGTTTTTCATTTGGAGTCTGGATTCTCACTCTGAACTGTCGAAGTGTTTTAGTCACCTCTCTGATGAACTGACTCCTCCAGAATACCGGACTTTTATTTTCTGTTCCCCGTTGACACGCCCGTCAACTGGTGAATTTCTGTAGGCTATTATGTCGTCTATAAAATATTTAACTGATAAGGACAACAAAACTGTAAATTGGAAAGGCTCGTAACAATATATTAGTCAGAATTAACAAAATAGTGACAATCAAGGCCGTATCGGGGGGGGGGGAGGTTACAAAAGAATTTTTTCGGGAGGGAGTTTGCAACTTTTTAAACGCATCAAATATTGGTTTATATTCATTTCTGTTAGGTTCTTTGTGAGTCGGACAAACATATCGCAGGAGGAGGTTTAAACACCGTAATTCCCCCTGGATACGGCCTTGGTGACAATAATTATAAATAATTAATTTTATGTTCCTGGGAACAAGCTCATTTCTGAATTTCAAACCCCATCATAACTTTGTTTTGAATAATAAGCCTTTTTCATAAGACCAGCTCAGAAGAGCTTCCTAACACGATTGGACTTGGAATAATAATCAAATATCTTTGAATAATACAGTATGAAAAGACATTAAATTGCGTAAAGGGCAAAAAACTTGTAGTTACAAAATATTTGTATATATATATATATATATATATATATATATATATATATATATATATATATATATATAGTTTAAAGATTAGTTTAAGTTTAAAGATTAGTAGAAATCGTTGTTCTTTTCTTATAAGCATCAGCAATGTCTTTTTAAGACATAAAAAAAAAACTTTGAAAAATCCGAAGTTCAGTTCGGAATCGCTATAGCTATTATGTAAACTGCAAAAATATTTACGGTGCCTGAGCAATAATATTAATTTTTTGATTCAAACTAAAAAAATTCCTGAAAATTTAAAAATTATTTCGTTTTTTTCGATAAAATCCAGTCGCTACGTGATTAAGCTTACAGGTTTGAACGCAACCAGTTGTACGATGTCAGTAGGAAGGCCCAAAAAATGAACATTTGCAATTATTATAACTGATGATTCGATATTTTGACAAGGGATTGCAACAATTCAAAAACCTTAAAAAAGAAAACCAAAAGTTTCATGCTTAGTACATATCGTTGTTAAAAATTGAGGAAGCTACAATAATCAAATATTTTTTAAAAGAAACAGTATGAAAAGACATTAAATTGCGTAAAAAGCAAAAACTGGTAGTTGCAAAAATATTTTTATGTATTTTAACAATGGAATGCAGCAATTCAAAATCTTAAAAAAGAAAACCAAAAGTTTCAAAAATCGTTGTTAGAAATTGGACTTGCTTTAATAATCAAATATCTTTGAAAAGATACCGTGAAAAGACATAAAATTGCGTAAAGAGCAAAAACTGGTAGTTGCAAAAATATTTGTATTTATTTTAATAAGGGATTATAACAATTGAAAAACCTTGAAAAAAGAAAACCAATAGTCTGAAGCTTAGTAGATATCGTTGTTAAAAGTTAGCAAGAGAGTTAGTACAATGAAGTTAGCAAGAGTCCTAAGGAAAGAGAGTTAGCATCAAACTAAATTGAAACTGTCTCGAAGATGTCCAATAACTTTCTAGAAACCTCATCCTCTGTTCTCCCAGAATTAATAAGGGTAGTATCATCGGCAAAAGTAACAAGAGAATCCGAGGTAGGCAAACAATGGTTATGGGGACGGGAGAATGTTGGACGACATAGACGACAGTAATAAAGAGGATTTTTATTTCTAACTGCAAAAATTAGTTTTTTTTTACATAAATTAAAACACTACCGGCCCTAAAATTGACCCTTGAGGGGCACCCTTGTCAACACTTGATGGTGAGCGAAAAAGGGGATCAACAAAAATTATTCTACGTGAATCATACGTATTTAAATCAAACCTATTTGATTCACGTAGGAATTATATCTACGAGAATCATACCGTGTCGAAATTGAAAATGATGGCAATGAGAACACAAATAATGATTCTTTGGACCAACCTTAACTATCAAACGTAATAAGACCAAGAGAACAGCCCTAATAAATTAAATTCACAATGAGTGAAAATCAACAGCCTGGACTATAAATAAGACAAGAAAAAAAAAACGAAAATTTACAAGTGTTATAGTGATAATTCGTTTGAATAACAAGAAATTTTTGTCCCACCACCTGAATAATTAACAAATCTACATCCTGGACCATCATTTAAAACTAGACCAATAAGGGCTGCTAAAGCAAAGGGCATTGACAAACTTTCTGAAGTAATGAAAGATCAAAATGAAGGAAAAAAAATGGGGTTAGAAGATATGCGACAGCGAGAATAAAAACGTGCCAAAATTGAAAATGATAGTTCTGATGATTAAGTTTGGGATTCTGACATGGATAAGGTCGTTAATGCTTACCATGCCTTTGCTAAGACCAAAAGGTTCGGTGTTCTCTTTTTTCACAGGCCAAGGCAAAAGTTGAAGTTCCAGTAACAAAAAAAAAGTAATCTTGACAAGGCACTAATTTTAATTTAAGGTAATTTAAAATGTTTAAGTGGTGGACAAATTAAGCACATGGATACAATGTCACTTGCGCGCGCGCTAAGTGGTGGATTGAAAAAAAACGAAGCACAGATAAATGTGATTAAGAAACTAGTGAAAGTGAGAATCGCAACAGCTAAAGAAAAAGGCATAAAACAAACGACAGCGAGATTCACATTGAATTGTAAACGAAATTTTAAACTGTGATATGTGGTTGAAAACTGGAAAAGACGTATTTGTTATCTATAACGTCTTAAGAAATTAAGTGAGATAATGTGTGAATCGAAACTGCTAAAGCAAATGGCGTGGAAAAAACTTTCTGATATAAAGATGAACAAAAATGGACAATGAGATCTACGGTTGGAAAACAAGGAACAGCTATGAGCCACAAAAACGATCTAAATAGGTCAGGAGTTTAAGAAAGAATTCGTATTTTTCACAGGATGGCTGTATCGAACCTGTGGTGACGTCATTACATCAAGAAAAGGCTCAAATTGTCTGTCGTTAGAAGACAAGTGACAATGAGAACCCGTATATAGAACCCCGCCGCTTGCCGTGTGCCGGGGAATATATATATATATATATATATATATATATATTATATATATATATATATATATATATATATATATAATATTATATATATATATATATATATATATATATATATATATATATATATATATATATATATATATATAATATATATATATATATATATATATATATATATATATATATATATATATATATATATATATATATATATATATATATATATATATATATATATATATATATTATATATATATATATATATATATATATATATATATATATATATATATATAATATATATATATATATATATATATATATATATATATATATATATATATATATATATATATATATATATATATATATAAGTATATATATATCATAAATGGAAAAAATATAGCGAAAGCCTCTAAATACTCGACTTCAAATCATCACTTATCGGGCTGACACAAAATGCATAGCTACTCAGATATTTGTTTGGAGTATTGAGATCGAGTACCCTGGCAGGCACGTGTATATTAATTTGTTTTTGAGAAGGTACACCATTAGCCTATAGGGGGAGAGGATAGATTCCCCCCAAAATTATGTAAAATATTAGCGAATTATTTGGAAAATATTAGACATTATATGATAAATCGTACAAATTTTGCAATATCTGAGGAGCAAATTTGTCGAAGGGCTCCACTCCAACACTGTCAGCCTGTTAATATTAAATGGCGAAAACGACTTGAAAACTCAATTTCAATATCATCACTTTATTTTACAGTTTTTCAATTTTACACTTAATTGTACGTGTCCAAATTTATACTTATTCAGAAATGTGTTGAGAAAAAAAAAGGTGAATGATATGAAGATAGTGGACCATAGGGAGTGTTTTGACATTTTAAGTGGGCAGGATCGGACCCGAAATTCTCTCTATTTAAGGGTCTCCATTTCCTTTTTTTCTTTTTGTAATCGACGGTGCCATTATGATAGCAGTTAAATATATAAATTAATCAAGATGTTCGTACTTCTAAACCCATCCATCAACAGGTGTTTAGACTAAGATTAGCCATTTTTTTCTTAACACATCAAAATAGAAAACAAGGAGTTCCTCTGGGTGTGCTGATGACACTGCTAGACGGTGAGTAATGGTTTTAAAATTAACCAGATAGTTAATATTCACTTTCTATGCTTTTTATTATTCTGCGATAAGGGTTTCCAGCTGCTAATTTTGTCTTGCAAGATGTTTCTAACTAATTACCTTGACTTCGTAATTAAAGAGATTAGTTTCAAATCAGCAATGTCAATTGCATTAAGAAATTCTGGCGTTGAAATTCTATTGAATTCTGGACCTATTGTCCAGGTTGTTGCTGTTGAAGCAACTCATCATTTTCAATATTTTTTTTTTTTTTACTGGAACGTCCTTTAGGTACTTTCAGATGGGACAGGGAAAATTCCCCTGAGATTAGCCAGGTAGAATCCCTCCATCCTGCAAAAATTCAAGGCGTAGTACAGGACTAACCATGGCCCATATTAACCAAAAATGGTCTGAAACCTTCCAAAAAATGAGTCGGACTGAAACAAAAAGTGTACAATTTCATCCTGAAAACCTTGACTTTACTATTAAAGGGATTGGTGTACAATTATACCACAATAGTTATCTTTTTTCTACTTAGCGTCCATTTAGTAATACATACTGTGTAGGGGATACACTGTAGGGGAATAGTCCACCATCTTTTATCCAAACCAAGTAGATTGGACTAGGAGGTTATATTTGTTGACAGAGATCTTTACGGTACAGCTAAGGAGGAGGCGGGATACCCGGCCGTGAGCTATCCCTATAGAGAAATCCATCTTTTCTATGTCTCTTCTTTCTGTTTTCCTGTATAATTTCGACTCTTTAATAGTATTAAATAAAAAAAAAACAAGTTTTTTCAACTGAAAGTAAGGAGCGACATTAAAACTTAAAACGAACAGAAATTACTTCGTATATGAAAGGGGCTGCCTCCTCATCAACGCCCCGCTCTTTACGCTAAAGTTTGACTCTTTCTCTCAACTCTTCTTTTTAAAACAGTAAAAAACTTTAACAGTAAACAGTAAAAAACTCTAAAAAATTTCATTTTTTAGAGTTTTGGTTTCTATTGAGCCGGGTCGCTCCTTACTACA